>NW_026779553.1:0-92287 GCF_030144855.1 Hypanus sabinus | reverse complement strand
TATAAGGTGTTGTTCCTCCAACCTGAGTTTGGATTCATTTTGACAATAGAGGAGGCCATGGATAGATATATCAAATGGGAATGAGATGTGGAATTACAATGTCTGGCCACTGGGAGATGCTGCTTTTTCTGGCGGACCGAGCGTAGGTGTTCCACGAAACGGTCTCCCAGTCTGTGTCGGGTCTCACCAATATATAAAAGGCCACACCGGGAGCACCGGACGCAGTATACCACACCAGCCGACTCACAGGTGAAGTGTCGCCTCACCCGGCGGGACTGTCTGGGGCCCTGAATGGTGGTGCGGGAGGAAGTGTAAGGGCAGGTGTAGCACTTGTTCCGTTTACAAGGATAAGTGCCAGGAGGAAGATCGGTGGGAAGGGATGGGGGAACGAATGGACAAGGGAGTCGTATAGGGAGCGATCCCTGTGAAAAGCAGAAAGAGTGGGGGAGGGAAAAATGTGTTTGGTAGTGGGATCCCGTTGGAGGTGGCGGAAGTTACGGAGAATTATATGTTGGACCTGGAGGCTGGTGGGGTGGTAGATAAGGACAAGGGGAACCCTATCCCAAGTGGGGTGGCGGGTGGATGGGCAGATGTGTGGGAAATGGGAGAGATGCGTTTGAGAGCAGAGTTGATGGTGGACGAAGGAAAGCCCCTTTGCTTAAAAAAGGAAGACTTCTCCTTTGTCCTGGAAAGAAAAGCCTCATCCTGACAGCAGATGCAGCGGAGATGGAGGAATTGTGAGAAGGGGATAGCCTTTTTGCAAGAGACAGAGGGGAAAGAGGAATAGTCCAGGTAGCTGTGAGAGACTGCAGGTTTATAGTAGATATCAGTAGATAGGCCGTCTCCAGAGATGGAGACAGAAAGATCAAGAAAGGGGAGGGAGGTATCGGAAATGGACCAGGTAAATTTGAGGGCAGGGTGAAAGACGGAATATAATCAAGTACGTTGTTATTTAAGAATAACTGCAATGTATATACCACCCTGTAAACTTAGGACATGTCGAATTCTTCTCAATTACTGAAAAAAGCCAAGATCACAGACGTTTCCTCACAGGACAACTCAGGCTGTGCAGATGTCTCTCTGTTAAACCTTCTTTTGATTTCCCACCTGCCCACACACTTTTAACAGAAGGGAACCAAGACTGCAGGCAGTGATCCACAACAGATCTCACCAACCGACTCTATAATTGAACCATCACATCTTTATACCCCTCCCCGACGCCCCCTCCCCGCTATAAACTGCAGTGGGAGTAATTCTCATAATTTTGCCCTCTCCCAGCAGCTACCTACCGAAATGTCGTAAAGGGTAGACAAATACTGTCGATCCCACCTGCGAAGGAATAAGCAAAGCGAATCCTCAGTTCCTCGGTTGGGGATCGGTAAAGCCCCGAGTGTGGACGGATCGGCTTCCCGTTACTGCAAGCAGTAGCCCGGGAACAGTTCCCAGATGCGGGAAGCTCGCACCTCCCGAGCCTTTGCTGATGATTCGGAGCTGGGTTGAAAGTGCGACGTTTCCGATAACACCTCCAACTACACCGGTTTCCCCCGGGACATGCACAGGAAGTCGATGCAGGCAATTAGCTGAAGGGAATTATTAATTCTTTCAAAAGCGATTCACTACAGTTATAATATCAATCAACACAATACATTATCAATCCCATTCGTGTTCATAAAAATGTCTAAATATCTTTGCAATGTTTATATTTCAGTATACAGAGCTTCTTACCTTGTATCGCGGCTCCAGGTTCTGTTACCACCCCGTCCCAGTGAGGCTGTGTTACGGGTTCTGTAAGTAATGAACACACCCTGGTTAATGTTCAGTCAGCTCCTGGTGATAATCATTAACTAAACCCACAGCTTTACCAGCGGTTCTCTCCGTGTCCTGTTCTTTGGTACAATGTACGTTCTGTCTCCAAACAAACATCACCATGGAGATGAAAAGTGATCTCAGTGATTTTGAGAGTGGAATGTTCGTCGGTGCCAGACGGTGCAGTTTTATAGACAATAGGCAATAGGTTCAGGAGTAGGCCATTTGGCCCTTCGAGCCAGCACCACCATTCAATGTGATCGTGGTTGATCTTCCACAGTCCTTGCCCTCTTGCCCTCGTTCTTGCCCTCTCCCCATATCCCTTGACTCCGCTATCTTTAAGAGCTCTATCTAACTCTTTCTTGAAAGCATCCAGAGAATTGGTCTCCACTGCCTTCTGAGGCAGAGCATTCCGTTGATCCACAACTCTCTGGGTGAAAAAGTTTTTCCTCAATTCTGTTCAAAATGTCCTACTCCTTATTCTTAAACTGTGGCCTCTGGTTCTGCACTCCCCCAACATTGGGAACATTTTTCCTGTGTCTAGCATGTCCAATCCCTTAATAATCTTATATGTTTCAATCAAATCCCCCTCATCCTTCTAAATTCCAGTGTTCCGGTGAAAACACTGTCATTTAAGTGTGAAGAAAGTTTAACTATTTGTGGTGCAGAGAAGAGTGATAGAACCAATGACGCAATGTAAAATCCATTAGCTGGGATCTCGAAGGCCGACTGTTCTTTTCTCCATCGACGCTGCCTGGCCTGTAGAGTCCCTCCAGCATTTTGTGTGTGTTGCCTGGAGTTCCAGCATCTGCTGATTTATCTTTTTTCAGAGAGATCGGTGACGGGTCACTGCCCCGTTGGATATTTCACATGTCACTACCGGGGTGAAAGATGCTTTCTGCTCACACTCAGTAGAAATCAGCCAGGAGAGTATTTCTGGTTGACGGCAAAGACCTCGTTTCTCTTAATCCATTTGGACAGTAATTGACCCGTTAACATGAACATGTCAGAACTCCCTTCTCCCACTAAATTCACTCCCGATCCCGACCAAAGCTGAGTCTCACTGTAAACGCTGAATAGTTGTACAGAATCACAGACAACACTTACCTCTGATGTTGTAACCGGCCGGCGTTCAGTGTGGTCCCAGCAAATCACAGTCTGACTTCCCGGTGACCAACAATGGTCCTGCACCGATGTTCTCACTCTGTACAGAGAGTTGAGTCTGAGCTGCTGCTCCCGAGGCCGCTGGGCTGTGATGTGTCCGCCGCTCATTACAGATGGACAGGGCCGGGTGAGCCGGGGTAGAGCGGGATTACAGCAGTCCGGCTCACACTAACTCTCACTGGCTCAGGACGGGTCTGACAGCGTGAAGAGGCGGGAGTGGGGTCAATGTAGCAACCCTAAAGAGGAAAACAAACAGGCTGCATTAACCTTACTGACCAGATTTCCGTGTGGATCTCTCCTTTTTCTTTCATCGCAACCAGGGGGCGGAGTTTCTCTGTTGAACTCAGCGAGTCCCAGGCTGCGGATTTGATCCAGCCCGGGTTCTGGGAGGGTATGAACTCTACCCTCTGTGTAAGAAAGACTGCCTGACATGGATAGAGTTTCAGCTCAAACATTCCTCACCTATTCAGGTCCAGGGAGCTGTATTTCTGCTGAATTTAAACCAAACACGTTTGACTATATATTTCCACTAACTGGAAAAAAACTGGGAGAGATGATTGCATTTCCATCTGGACAACTATCGTCACAAGAACCCTCCTCGCCCATGGTTTCATTCCACAGCCCGCTGGAAATACTTGTTGAATTTACTTCTCTTAAAAGTCATTTATTCCAAATGGCCAGAGGTTTTACCGAGGGAGGGAGTGACGCACTCACTGAAATCGTTACATACGTTAAAATGGTTGACAGGGAGGGAAGGACGCACTGATTGAAATGAGCATGGGGGAGGGGGGAGCTGTTTGTCGATCAAAAATGGGAGCCTCTCTCCCTTCTATCCCCTGACCGAACCCTCACTATCCTCATCCCTCAACCCCATCAATACCCCTCATGATTTTGTAGACCTCCATCAAATCTCCCCCAAATCTTCTGCATTCCAAGGAACAAAGTCGTAATCCTTTATAACTTAGGTCCTGCAATCGCAGCAAAATCCTTGGAAATTTTCGTTGCAATCTATCAACCTTATTTACATCTTTCCTGTGGGTAGGTTACGTAAACTGCAAACATACTCCAAATTAGGCCTCATAACTGTCTTATATCATGCAGTCTCCTGTACTGAATACTTTAATTTATGAAGGCGAATGTGCCAAAGATTTCTTCACTACCTTATCTAAGTGTGCTGCCACTTTCAATGAATTGTGGACTCGAATTCCCTGATGCCCTTGTCCTACTGCATTCCTCAGTGCCGAACTCTTCACTGTGTTCTGGTTGATCCTACTGAAGTGTGACAGCTCACAAGCCTGCATTAAACTCCATCTGCCATTATCAGACATTTTTACACCTGATGTAGATCCCGCTGCAAGCTCCGATAGTCTTCCTCGCTGTCAAATACACCCCAAACCTTGGTGTCATCCACAAATTTGCTGATCCGGATAATCTAATTATCATCGAGATCATTGATAAAGTTGACAAACAACAACGGATATCAGCACCGATCCCTCTGGAAATCCACCAGTCACGGGTCTCCAGTCAGAGAGGCAACCATCTGCTACCACTATCTGCCTTCCTCCTCTATGCTAATGTCTACTCCCATTTACTAAATCAACTTGAATGCCAAGAGAATGAAATTTATTGGTCAACACCCTATGCGGGACCTTGTCAAATGCCTTGCTAAAGTCCATGTAGACAATATCTAGAGCCTTGCCTTCATCAACTTTCCTGGTAACATCCTTGTAACCTCTTTGAAAAACTCAATAGATTGTCTAGAACACACAAAGTCATGTTGGATGTCCCTAATCAGTCCTATTTATTTAAATTCTCCTATATCTGGTCCTTCCAAATGTCTTCACATGACTGATGTCAAGTGCACCGGCCGATAATTTCCTGGTTTAATTTTGGAGCATTTTTTCAGCAGTGGATCAAAATTAGCTATCCTCCAATCCTCTGTTAGCTCTCGTCTTTGAGCATAATTTAAACATAACAGTTACATCCTTGCAATGTCTGCACCCGCCTGCATCGGGGTCCAAAGACGGAACTTCTCAGTCACTGGGGATTTATACACTCAAAGTTGCCCAACTTGCCCAAAACACTGACTCATCCATAATTTGTATAACATCCATGGCCTCACTTCTCCAGATTATTTTCATGAGTGAACACAGAAGCAAAAATCCACTGAAGAACTCCTCTATCTGTTTTGGCTCCATGTGCACATTGGCATTCTGATAATCCGGACAATCAATTGTGTCCCCTGAAATCCTCTTGCTTTTAAAATATCTGTATAATCCCTCACCTTGTCTGTTAGGACAACCTTATGCCACCCTATAGCCTTCCCGTTTTCTTTCCTCAATCTTATCTTGCATTTTCTCAACTCCATAAGTACCTCAATTTTTTCCTACCTGCCTGCACCGGTTATGCATCTATTTTTTTTTCTAAGCACAAAGTACACTGCTGATGCTGTGGTCATATCAAGACATACAAAAAAGCTGGATGAACTCAGCAGGTCAAGCAGCATCCGTTGAAAGGAGCAGTCAACGTTTGGGGTCAAGACCCTTCATCAGGACTAATGAAGGAGGGGGCAGGGGCCCTATTAAGAAGGTGGGGGAGGGAAGGCAGGGAGGGGTTAGGCAAGAGAGGTGAAGAAGTAATCTAATGGGAAAGCACTATGGGTAGTAGAAGAAGGCAGGGTCATGAGAGATGATAGGCAGCTAGAAGAGGAGACAGAGTGAAGGCAGGATGCGGGAAGGGAGAGGGAGGGGGGAATTACAGAAAGTTGGAGAATTTGATCTTTCCTCTGATTGGTTTTCCACCCTCCCCCCACCTTCTTTATAGGGCCCCTGCCCCCTCCTTCTTCAGTCCTGATGGAGGGTCTTGGCCCGAAATATTGACTGTTCCTTTCAACCAATGCTGCCCGACCTGCTGAGTTCATCCAGCTTTTTTGTACGTATTTCTTTTTCTTTACCAGGGCCTCAATACCACCTAGTAGAGCGATTGTTCTCCATACTTCCTTTGAATCTGATGGCATTGTGATCACCAGATGCAAACAGTTTCCCTACACAGACTTCTGTTACGTCTGTCCTGTCTCAGTCCCTAATGGGAGATCAAATATCACACTTGAGTCTTTGGGACTTCAATGTACTGATTAATGAAACTTCTGTGAGACATTTGTCAACTACATGAGTACATCTACAGTATGAGAGTTCCAGTCTGTATGTGGAAGGTTAAAATCAAATTATAACAAATTATGTTTCTTGCAATATTCTCGGACGTCTACTAATTTGTTCCTCTAAATCCCGCAGACTCTTGGACTGTCTATAAGACAGACCCAATAACATGTTCAAACAAATTTTATTTCTCCGATCTACCCATAAAGCCTCACTAGATGAGTTCTCCCATCTGCCCTTACTGCACACTGCCGTGAGTTTCCCTGAGTAATAAAACCACCCCTACCCCTTTAATCCCTCATGCTCTGTCCTGTCTAAAGCAACAGAACCCCAGAATATTGAGCTGCCAGTTCTCTGCAAGCCCGTCTCAATAATGGTGACAATATCATAATGCCACGTGTTGATCCATGACTGAAGCTCATCTGTCTTTCCTTCAATACATCGTGGGAATTTTTTTTGTGTTTCCATCGATTTACAGAGAGTGAGGAAGTGGTGGGTGCTGTCGTCACACAGATTTACAAGGGATTTCAGCCACCCTAGGAAAACAGAAGTTGTATTCTGTGAATGCTTCAGAAATGGGGTCATTTTGGCTGCAGTTGAAAGTTTTCACATCCCTTAAAAGGCTAACAATTATACCAGTGCCCAGGAAGAGCAGTGTGAGTTGCATTAATGACTATCGTCCATAGCAGTAACAGTTACTGTGATGAAATGATTGAGGGGTTTGCGATGGCTAGAATTAGCTCTTCTCTCAGCAAGGACCTGGGCCCACTGTAATTTCCCTGTATCCACAATAGGTCACAATGCAATCTCCTCGGCTCCTCATGCGGCTTTGGATTACCTTGACAATACAAATACTTACATCAGATTGCTGTTTCTCAACCAGAGCTCAGTATGTAAAGCATACTGTTATTCCTACAGTTCTGATCAAAAGTCTCGAACCGCTGGGCCTTTCTACCTCCCTCTGCAACCGGATCCTCAATTTCCTCAACAGAAAACCACAATCTGTGGGGTTTGGATATAACGCCTGCACATAGCCATCGATACCGGTGCACCTCAAGGATATGTGCTTTGCCCACTGCTGTACTTTCTCTGCACCCATGGCTGTGCGGTATGGCACAGCTCAACTGCCAGTGACAAATTTGCTGTTGTTGGATTGAAATACTCTCAGCAATGTTGTCAGTTCAGTCAGCTCCATCATGGGTAGCAGCCTCCGTAGCATCCAAGATATCGTCATGGAGCGATGACTCAAAATGGCGGCATCAATCATTAGGGATCTGCTTCACCAAGGAGATGCCCTCTTCTCATTTGTATCACCAGGAAGGTGGTACAGGATATTGAGGGCACACACTCAACTAGTCAGGAACCGCTTCTTTCCCTCTGCCATCCAATTTCTGAATTGACATGGAACAGATGAACCTACTTCACTGAATTCATTTTTGCAATACTTATTTAATTTACCTTTTAGTAACAGATACTTGTTGTAATACAGTTCTGTTTTCTATTATTAGAAGCTGTGTTGGCTAAACAGCTTTTCTCAAGCTTGCTTTGGAATCATAACCCCTGATACTATCCCCTGACCTAACCCTTACTATCCTCATCCCTCTACCCCATCTACCCTATCCATACCTCTCATGATTTTGTGGACCTCCATTAAATCTCCCCAAAATCTTCTGCGTTCCAAGGAACAAAGACGTAACATATCTAATCTTCCCTTATAACTCAGGTCCCCCAATCGCAGCAACATCCTCGTAAATTTTCCTTGTACTCTGTCAACCTTATTTACATCTTCCCTGTGGGTAGGTGACGTAAACTGCAAACATACTACAAATTAGGTCTCATAACTGTCTTATATCATGCAGTCTCCTGTACTGAATACTTTAATTTATGAAGGGCAATGTGCCAAAGATTTCTTTTCTACCTTATCTAGGAGTGCTGCCACTTTCAATGAATTGTGGACTCGTATTCCCGGAGGCCTTTGTCCTACTGCACCCCTCAGTGCCGAACCCTTCACTGTCTAAGACCCATCCTGGTTGATCCTGCTGAAGTGTATCAGCTCACAAGCCTGCATGAAACTCCATCTGTCATTATCAGACATTTTTACACCTGGCGCAGATCCCGCTGCAAGCTCCGATAGATTTCTTCGCTGTCAAATACACCCCAAACCTTGGTGTCATCTGCAAATTTGCTGATCCGGATAATCTAACTGTCATCGAGATCATTGATATAGATTATAAACAACAACGGTTATCAGCACCGATCCCTGTGGAAATCCACAAGTCACGGGTCTCCAGTCAGAGAGGCAACCATCAGCTACCACTATCTGCCTTCCTCCTCTATGCTAATGTCTACTCCCATTTACTAAATCAACTTGAATGCCAAAAGAATGAAATTTATTGTTCAACACCCTATGCAGGACCTTGTCAAATGCCTTGCTAAAGTCCATGTAGACAATATCTAGAGCCTTGCCTTCATCATCTTTCCTGGTAACATTCATTGTAACCTCTTTGAAAAACTCAATAGATTGTCTAGAACACACAAAGTCATGTTGGATGTCCTTAATCTGTCCTGTTTATTTAAATACTCCTATATCCAGTCCTTCCAAAGTCTTCACACAACTGATGTCAAGTGCACCGGCCGATAATTTCCTGGTTTAATTTCAGAGCCTTTTTAAAACAGTGGATCAAAATTAGCTATCCTCCAATCCTCCAGTAGCTCTGTCTTTGAGCGTAATTTAAACATATCAACTACATCCATGCAATTTCTGCATTCACCTCCATCGGGGTCCAAGGGCTGAACTTCTCAGTCGCTGGGGGCTTATATACTCAAATTTGCACAAAACTCTTACTCATCCATAATTTGTATAACATCCATGGCCTCACTTCTCCTTTGCCTCACTTCAATAGATTCCTTTCCTGAGTGAACAGAGAAGCAAAAATCCACTCTGTCTGTTTTGGCTCCATGCATACATTGGCATTCTGATAATCCAGACAATCAATTGTGTCCCCTGAAATCCTTTTGCTTTTAACATATCGGTACAATCCCTCACCTTGTCTGCTGGGACAACCTTATGCCACCCTATAGCCTTCCTGGTTTTTTTCCTCAATCTTATCTTGCATTTCCTCGACTCCATAAGTACCTCATTTTTTTCCTACTTGCCTACAACTGTTATGCGTCTGTTTTTTTTCTATACCACGGCCTCAATACCACGGAGCAGAGCCATCGTTCTCCACACTTCCTTTGAATCTGATGGCATTGTGATCACCAGATGCAAACAGTTTCCCTACACATACTTCTGTTACGTCTGTCCTGTCTCAGTCCCTAATGGGAGATCAAGTATCACACTTGAGTCTTTGGGACTTCAATGTACTGATTAATGAAACTTCTGTGAGACATTTGTCAACTACATGAGTACATCTACAGTATGAGAGTTCCAGTCTGTATGTGGAAGGTTAAAATCAAATTATAACAAATTATGTTTCTTGCAATATTCTCGGACGTCTACTAATTTGTTCCTCTAAATCCCGCAGACTCTTGGACTGTCTATAAGACAGACCCAATAACATGTTCAAACAAATTTTATTTCTCCGATCTACCCATAAAGCCTCACTAGATGAGTTCTCCCATCTGCCCTTACTGCACACTGCCGTGACAGTTTCCCTGAGTAGTGAAAACACCCCTACCCCATTAATCCCTCACGCTCTGTCCTGTCTAAAACAACAGAACTCCAGAATATTCAGCTGCCAGTCCTCTGCAAGCACGTCGCAATAATGGTGACAATATCATAATGCCATGTGTTGATCCATGACCTAAGCTCATCTGCCTTTCCTTCAATACTTGTTGTATTGAAATATACACAACTCAGAACATTAGTCCTAACATGGTTAACCTTTGATTCCTGACTTTGTCTGAGGTCTTAACAACATCTGTTTGAGAAACGTGGATAGGTGCATGGATGGGAGGTGTGGAGGGCAGGTCAAAAGGTCACGTCAGATTAACAGTTCGACAGGGAGACCAGGACCCGTGCACAGTAAAACTCCCGGTGTGGGAAAGGGAGAAGAGGAATCATTCGCAGTAAAGCAGTCAGTGTGCGGTATGGAGATTGGGACTGGAGGGCGATACGATCCAAAGACTGGGAATTGTTTGCAGTGAAATTCTCGTGTGGAATCGGAGATCGGGAAATGTGCGTGGTAAACACCCCTGCTGTGGAATATCAAGACCGGGAACAACAACCTCATGGTGGAGTTGTTCAGTGACTTGTGATCCGCCATGACGAACGTCCTTGCCATTGTGGATGAATAAATATTTTGTCCAATAATTCTGGCCTCCCTCAATCATCCTTGCCTCCTCACCAACGCCCTAAACCCTGCTCCCTTCTCTATCCCTCTCCCTCACTCTTCCCAACTAGCACCACAATATTCGCTATCCGTCAACCTCACACTCCTTTCTCATCATCACCCCAGTCCTCACCCTCCTACCCCTCACCTTCATTCCTTCTGCCTCAATCCCATTTCCCTCACTGCTCTGCCACTGATGTCATTCTCACTCGCCCATCATTCTTCACCACCCAACTCAGTCTCTCTTCCTCCACTGTACATCCCACCCCTCCCTCCTCACCACCCTCTCTCCTTGCTAACCTACTTGCCCCTCTTGCTTACCCATTCCTCACTGCCTCCTGCACACCCCTCCTTCAACATCCCATCTCCTCCTCGACACTATTTATACTACCTTCCCCTTCTATTCTCCCTAACCCTATCTCCTACTCCCTGTCACTCCCTCTCTCTCCCCACCATTTATCCTTCAGCGTTCTTGGTCCTCTCTTTCTCTGCCTCTTTTCCTTCACCCTCTCTCCTATTCCACTCCCCACTCTCTCTGCCTCCCATTAGCCTCTCACAATCCATCCATCCCTCTCACTCCCTTTCTGAGCCTCTCAGTCACTCTCCCCACACTTTCCCCCTCTTTATTCCTCCCTCTCTCTGCCCCTTCTTTCTCTCTCTGACCCTCTCCCCATCTGTCCCCCTCTCCTCTTTCTAGAACTCTCACCCTGCTTTTCCTCTCCCCACCTCACTCCCTTTGTCCCTCTCCCCCTTTCCTTCCCCATGTATCACTTTTACCCCTTTCTCTGACTCTCCCTCTCCCTCTCCTCACTCTTGCCCTCTCCCCTCATTCCCCATCTCTCACTCCCACTCTCCCCACTCTCTCTACTCCCTCTACTTCCCCCTCTCCACCTTCCACACACTCACCCTGCCCTTCCCCTGACCCTGCTCACCCCAACACTCCCCCCCTTACCCTCAGTCACTCACCCTGATATCAACAGCAATTAAAAGTTTGGTGGGTCCATACCCGAGGGTAATATACTTTAATTTAAATATTGTCACATTTGGGAATGGCATGAACTGGTTTATTTGAAGAAATCATGGAAAAAACACAAATGCAGATGATGAGAGTTGAGGTAAAAATAAAATTTTGTAAACTCACAGCAAACAGGGCAGCAAATGAAACCGGTAACGTTACGGGTTCGAGACCCTAAGTCATGTTCTTTATGTCATGTTAAAGGCTTTATCACTACATTGCTGCAGAAATGGTTAAATACAATACAAAAGTGACTTTGTTCACACCCGAATAATTTTGGGTGAATTGTTGAACCGGTTCCATTTGATTGCAGCAGTTCTGAGGAAAGTTGCTGTGGCAGTTTACAATGACATCAAAACGCTGTGGGACTATTCTTGGGGAATTACTGTGTGAATCATTCAACCTTTGATATTTACCAAAAGTTCCTTAAAAGAAAGGACGGATGAAAAGACACGAGGACATTAGATGGCCAGGAAGGTGATAGATTTGGTCAAGAAGGAAATGGAAACGTATGTAAAGCTTCAGAAGGTAGAATCAAACGAAACTCATGAGGAGGACAGAGAGACCAGAAAATAACTAAAAAAGGGAGTTACGGAAGGCAAGAGGGGTCATGAAAAATTTTTGGCAATTCGGATTAAGGTGAATCCAAAGGCATTCAATACATTCATCAAGAGCAGGAGGATGACTGGGAAGAGAACCCTAATGTGTTCTCTTCAGTAATCAGCTAGAATCACATCAGGCAGGCACCATCCCCAGCATTCACAAAACTGCATGTAATATTATATCGAAGAACACCTCACAAATAACTTCTTTGGAAAGGATCTCTAGTTTAGCAAATGACCTGAAACAGCACTGTGTCTATTTTCAAACACAAAAAGCAAAGCAACTTTGTCTCACAAAATGGAGGATGTAAATCAGTTCCACAAAATGGCAGTTTCCATCTCCAAGCACATGGCAGGAGCAAAGACAATTGATCTGGGTGACCCCACTGTCCTTGACCCATTCGACATTACCTTCCAGACTTTAAATCCACCGTCATTAACAGATTAACAACAATGAGTTAAACTGTCCACAATTACCACCGTCATTCTGTATTGATATAAAACTACAGTGCAGAGCGTGTCCAAGCATGTCTAGAAATCCAGAGTCAACTGCTGAGATATTTATCAAATGAACATTCTACAGGCAGGCAGCAACAGGGGCAGGAGTAAACAGTCCAGCTGCACCGACCTCATAACACAGCCAAATGGGTTTTCCCCCCACATAACCTCACCCCTGAGATAATGAATCTGATTACTGGGGTCCCATTCTGCGCCCTATACTGGGATACTGATGGCATTACTGGTGTCTGAGACCAAGCCCCACTTGGGTCTTTGCATAGCATGACGGTGCACCATTCTGCACCCCATCTTAGGACACTGATGGCATCAATAGAGATCCTTACTGAGACTAACCCTGGGGCATTGTGGGAACATGTTTATGTTTCCATCAATTTTGGGAGAGTGAGGAAGTGGTGGGTGCTGTCATCACACAGATTTACAAGGGATTTCAGCCACCCCAGAAAAACAGGAGTTGTATTCTGTGAATGCTTCAGAGATGGGGTCATTTTGCTGCAGTTGAAAGTTTCCACATCCCTTAAAAGGCTAACAATTATACCAGTGCCCAAGCTCTTCTCTCAGCAAGGACCTGGGCCCACTGTAATTTCCCTGTATCCAAAATAGGTCACAATACAATCTCATTGGCTCCTCACACGGCTTTGGATTACCTTGACAATTCGAATACTTACATCAGAATGCTGTTTCTCAACCAGAGCTCAGCATCTAATGCAATTATCCCTACAGTTCTGATCAAAAGGTTCGAACCGCTGGGCTTTCTACATCCCTTTGCAACTGGATCCTTGATTTCCTCACCGGAAAACCACAATTGGTGCTTATTGGATATAACGCCTGCACATCACCATCGACACGGCTATTGTTGGCAGATTTTCAGATGGCGAGGAGAAGGCAAACAGGAGCGAGATACATCACCTGAATGAGTGGTGTTGCAGCAACAAACTTGCACTCAACATGGGTAAGATCAACAAACTAACTGCAGACTTCTGAACGGGTAAGACGAGGGCACAGACACACACCAATCATCATTGATCAGTCAGCAGTAGAAAGAATGAGCAACTTCATGTTCCTGTGTGTCAGCATCTCTGAGGATCTCCAGGGCCAAACATGCCGATGCAGTTACAAAGAATGCTTAGCAGCCATTATATTTCATTAGGAGTTTGACGAGATTTGGGACGTGACCGAAGACTTGCAGATTTCTACAGATGTACCGTAATAATAGTTCTAACTGGCTGCATATCGCTTGATATGATGGGGTTTGGGAAGTGGTGACCCACTGCACAGGATTGAAATACTCTCAGCAATGTTGTCAATTCAGTCAGCTCCATCATGGGCAGTAGCCTCCGTAGCATCCAGGACATCGTCTTGGAGCGATGCCTCAAAACGGTGGCATCAGTCATTAGGGATCTGCTTCACCAAGGAGATGCCCTCTTCTCATTGGTATCACCAGAAAGGTGGTACAGGAGATTGAGGGCACACACTCAACTAGTCAGGAACCGCTTCCTTCCCTCTGCCTTCTGATTTCTGAATTGACATGGAACCCACGAACCTACTTCACTGAATTCATTGTTACAATACTTATTGAACTTTCAGTACAGATACTTATTGTAATACAGTTTTTTCTCTACTATTATATATTGCATTGTACTGCTGCCACAAAGCCAACAACGTTCACGATGTATGCCTGTGATATGACACATCCTCCTGATGACTCTACGGGGATTAATCCCGATTGGGCCTATCAGGCTGAAGATCCGCTTCCCGTGTACGTCTCTGTTTCCCAATAACAAACTGTGCAGACAGACGGACAAAGATCACATCCTCATCCCTGGGACTCAATCACAGCCGTTGTGGGGCAGTAATGCCGCTGCTCCACTTGTCAGTGATGGGAAACCATCTTTCTCATTTCACTTTCCAGAGAGCCAGACTCTGAGCATTGCCGGTTTGGGGTTGTGTTCACAGGGATACTCGAGGCTTTTTGAGGCAGACTCGCTCCACTGCCCTGAGAGGACACCTGCAGTGTGGACGGTCCTGCAGCAGCCCTGGGGTCATCAGCTCCTGGACTCAGACTCTGGTCATTGGGCAACAGCAGAGCTCTGCAAAGTCTCTCCCATAACTTTCATGGTTAGTTTCTCCCCAGAGCAGTCAAAGTATGCTGTGCAAGAATGTTGTTGGTCAGTTGTCAAACTGGAACAATGTGACACTTACTGCTCTGGGAGAGAGAACAGTTAATTCACTGAATTAAAACTATATAGTTCAGTACAATGTAGCAAGACATTTGGCAGAGTCCCACCTGGGAGATTAGTCAAGAAGGTTTGGCATTCAGAATGAGGTGGCAAATTGATTTAGACATTGGTTTTGTGGCAGAAGCCAGTAAGTGGTGGAAGATGGTTTGACTCTCTGACTGGAGACCAGTGACTCGTGGGGTGCAGTGGGGGTCGGTGCTGGGTTCATTGTTGCTTATCATCTCGCTCAACGTTCTGGATGATTTAATTACTGCAATAGTTGTTTTTTGTTCAACAGTAGGTTATTTGCCGTGATCCGTACTTATTAACTTAGTTTACAGTAACTCTGTAGTCGGAGCTTTTCTTGTGCACAGACCAGGCAGAAATTGGCCACTCAGCCCATCGAGCCTGCTGCCCCACACAGTGAAATAATGGTGGTCGCTTTGCAATGCTGCCTGTCGCTTTCTGTAACTGGTCACCACCCCACCCACAATGTTTGTTATGTATCGAGACCTTGAACAGAATCAACGTCTTTTCTTTTAAAGGACGTTGAGGAAATCAGCTCGAAACACCAACAATAAACACAGTCATGAGAAAAACGACATGCATTCATCTGAAGTCACAAGGTTTGGAAACAGAAGCCGTGTTGACGAAACATCTTTTTGCACTCTTGCTTTGGAATTGTAACACCTGATTCGGGAACTGTTTTTAACCTGGACATGAATTGTGGAGAATCTCAACCATGCAGACAGGATAATGCAAGAACACAAATACCATGACCGCCAGAAGAGACAAATAACTTCTTCCAATACACACAAAATGCCAGAAGAGCTCAGCAGGCCAGGCAGCATCTGGGAAAGGAGTCTTGCCGAATGGTTTCAGCCCAAACCGTCATCTGTTCACTCTTTTCCTAGATGCTGTCTGGCCTGCTGAGTTACTCCAACATTTTGTGTGTGTTGCTCTAGCATCTGCAAATGTTCTCTTGTTTGCAAGTAACTTCTTGGTCACTGATCCAAAACACGGGTAACGTGTCAACTGGAAGTAAAGATCAGAAATAAAGAACAGAAGCTGAATTCACCTTAATTCACTAAGAATGTTCAGTCTCCCTGTGGGTATATTTTCAAGTTGTTTCCTTCTAACTTTACACCAGACCATCAGACGAGGGTCATTTAGTAACTATGGGGGAGGGGCCGATGTTGCTGCTCTGTGAGACTCACAGTGCAATTTTCTGTGTGCAAGCGGCTGCCTGTCTGCAGGGCAAATTCTGACACGCAGGCATTCCTCGGAGCAGGGAGCGGCTTCTCTGCTGAAAACGAACAAACCAGTTCGACATTTCGCGCTGACCTTCGACTGTGAACAAAGCTAATTTAACACTGTATTTAAATATTCCTGTAACAGGAAAAAACAGTAAAACACCGATGATATAGAAAAGAAAGTTCACCAGTGTCTGCAATCTGAATGTCTACTTATTACAATTGCTATTAGACTTTGAAAGTTTCCAGTAGTTTATTTTACTTCAAACACCCAATATCTGTAGTTTATATTTGCGATTTAATTAAACGAATCGATCTGTGGCATAGTCCACAACGATGTTCCGAATGCCGATATCTTACAGTAGTTCTGTATTCTCAATAATTTTTTCCTGTGTATGTGAGTGAGTGTGTGTCAAGGAGGGCAAAGAGGGAGAGAGACTCTTTCACTGCCCTATGGGGACATTTCACATATCTACAGCGTCTCAGTAGAAACCAACTGGAGAATGTTTGTAGTTGAAGGTAATTGTTTCTTTTAATCCATTTGGTCAATAATTAATTTGTTAATTTGAAGATTTCAGAGCTCCCTTCTCCCACTGAATTACCTCCCGAGCCCGACAAAAGCCAAACCCGATTGTAAACGCTCCCTGGTTCTGAAGAATCGGAGACAACACTTACTGTGATGTTGAAACCGGACGGAGTTCAGTGAGGTGCCGGGTGAACGGTGTGCTCACCATATACAGAGATGTCAGTCTGAGCCGCTACACCCGAGGTTATTCGGTTATATAGTGTCTGTCGCTCATTTCAAAACACTCGCTTTCCTTACCGCGCTGTCCTCCCACTTGCCCCCTACCTGCTGTGCTCTTCTCCCACCCCCCCGTCCACTTTTCCTCCCACCCTCCTTCCCCAAGCTCTCTCCTTCCCCCTCCTGCGCTCTGCTCATCCCATGCTCAACTACCCTTCCTCTTTCCCCACACCCTTCCCCGCTCTCTCATGCCTTCATCCCTCTCCATCTCGCCTTCTTTTTCCTGCCCAGCTGCCGCCTGTCAATCCCTGTCTAACAATGTAGACTGTCATCTAAACGGGAGAATGTTCAAACATCAGAGTGCAGAGGGAATCAGCTGTACTCGGGTCTGACTCCTGGAAGGTTAATCTATAGGTTGAGTCTGTGATAAAGAAGGCAAATGCAATGTTGTCATTTATTGCAAGGGGAATAGAATATAAAAGCAAGGAGAAAATTCTCAGTCTTTATGAGACATTAATCAGGACATATTTCAAGTGTCATTAACAGTTTTGGGCCCAATATCTCAGGAAGCATGTGTTGTTGTTGTTGAATGACCGCAGGAGGCTCAAGAGGATGATTCCAGCAATGAAGGGGTTCACATACAAGGAGCATGATGCAGCTTTGGGTCTGTACTCACTGGAATTTAGAAAAATGCTGGGGAATCTCATTGACACCTACTGACTGTTAAAAGGACTGGCTGGGGTGAATGTGGAGAGGATGCTCCTGTGGTGAAGGTATCCAAATCTAGGGGTTGCAGCCTTAAAATTGAGGGGCGACCGTTTAGAAAAGATTGAAGAAGGATTTGTTTTAGCCAGAGAGTAGTGAATCTGTCACAGACTGTAGTGGAGGACAATCCGTGGGTGTTTAAGGCAAAAGTTGATTGTCTCTTGATCATTCAGAACATCAAAGGATATGGTGAGAATGGTATAGGGTTGAGTGGGATCAGGGATCAGCCATGATGGAATGGCGGAGCTGAATCGATAGGCTGAATTCTGCTCCTGTGTCTCATGGTCCGTTGACTGTCACAAACTGATTTTTTTAAGGAATCATGAAAAGAATGTTTTAGAAACAAATATAGACAATGTGAGTCTGAAGGAAGAAATTATAAAATTCCAGAAACTCACAGCAAGCAGAGCATCAACTGTAATTGGTAGCGAGGTTTCGGAATCAACGGTAGTTTTCTTTATATCAGCTTTCACATTCATTGACCCTCCCTGCAGCAGAAATAGTTAAGCAAACTAATAATGTGAATGTTTTCAAACCCGAATGAGAAGGAAACTTCAAAGCAGTTGGACATGGTTTTAGCAGAATGGCCTAAAGTGCTGCTTTAAGAAGAGCTGCCTACAGTTCTGTGGAATGTGCAGGGCCAAACAGCTGCTTACACCAGACCCTGAGCTTTGAATCTCCCAGAAAAACAACCCGCACCTTTTCCCAGTACTCTTTCAACCTTATTTATTTCTCTTATAGATAGATGACCAAAACAGCAGTCAATACTCCAAATTCAAACTCAGCAATGTCTTATTCCTTTTATTCCACCGCACTCTTTAGTGCGCTATCGTTTACTGTGGAAGACCTACATAGTGCAACACTTTGCACTTGCTTACATTAAATTCCACCTGCAATTTTCAGCTCAGTATTTGCAGCTGCGCCAGATCCCACTGTAACCTGCCTCTCTGCCGACTACACCCCTGATATTGCTGTCATATGCAAATGTGCTTATCAAGTTAAACACGTTATCATAGATGACAAACAGCAACGGCCCAACTACCATTTCTGTGGCTGTCCGCCGGTCATAAACCCCCAATCAGGGAGACAATCATCTACTATCATTGTCAGCCTTCGCCCAAAGCTCCACTGTCTATGCCAATTTACCTCCTTACGTTGAACGTGGAGCAAATAAATTTTCTGCACCAAACTCCCTTTCTGTCCCTTTCTCTCTAATCATATTCCCTCCCGCTGTCTCCCCATTGTGTCCCATCATCTACCCACCTTCTACCTACTCCACTGCCTCACTTTCATCTTAGTTGCTCCCTGTCCACCTCATAGACCTGTTATGAGTGATGAATAGACCTGATGGACAATGGGGTAGAGACAACCATTCCCCTCCTGAGAAACACAAACTATTACTGTTGCTATGCTGACCATGAGAAAGAGAGATGGAAAAACAAGCAGGAACATCAGCGACAGACCAGAGAGAGGGGGAAATTACTGATTAACCATATTGTGACTCCTTTTTGAATTATTTACTGTTTCACTGCAAGGACAATAGTTTACTCATAAACATTCCTTAGTGGATTGAAGGAGTGGCCTTATTTGATGGGCACAGACATTCAGGAGTGATGGATAGCTGAGTCCCCGTGAGTAGGGATAAAAGACAGGTCTGGAGAGACACCCTCCAGACACGACAGTGGACACTGACTGAGTGTTGGAACCCACAAGAAAGGTGGGGGCTTCGGAGACCGAACCAGGAGGTCGGTCAGTAAGGCTATCAGTGAAAAAGCAGGGTCGGTGGGGACTTGTGTTTGTGTCCACTCATGCCAGAGTGACGAGTCCACCACAGAAGAATGGAGAGGTCAGAACTGAATGACCACACCGATATAACGGATTAAGAAAGCAAAGAAAGGTTTGCCTGACTGTAGCTGTTACATCTCGCTCGCTCTCTCTCTCTCTCTCCAACCATTACAATACAACTAACTACATCAGCACTCATGAACTGAACTTTATCCTTTTCTATGACAATTTATTTACCCCTAGACATCAATAGAGCTTGTTTATTATTGATTATTATTATTATTATTATTCCAACACTTTTAGGTTTATTACTGCTAACTGGTTTTATATGTCTATTTGCATTAGTGATATTATTTTGCTTATTTTTATTAATAAACACATTCAGTATAGTACCATCAGACTCCAATGAATTCTTCTTTCTCTGCTGATTAGACACCCAGTTACGGGGTACATAACAGACCCTCGCCCTGACTTTTTCCCCTCTCCCTGCTCAACCTTTCTCTCTCTCCACCTCATTCTGCCCCTCACCTTTACCTTTACATCAACAATATTTTAAGGGTTATTGGCAAATTTGGGAAAGATGCATTTTTCATACACTGTGTTGTGTCTTTGTATTAAGGAATGTCACAGTTGGGAATGGCATGAATCTTTTTTTTAAGGTATCATAAAAAAAGTTTTAAAACAACTGCAGATAATGAGAGTTTTAAGTAAAAATAATTAAATTCTGCAAACTCACAGCAAACAGGACAGCAACTGTAGCTCGTTCAAGCCCGTTGGCAGTGTCGTTTATGACATGTTACAGGTTCCTTGCAAACTATTAACAGTTTAGCATATTTGCATATGCAAAAATAGTTAAACAGAACACTGAAGTGACTTTGTTTATGTGATAGAGAGTGAAATGTCAAACCAGTTTGAATTGGTTTCAGCAGAAAGGCTGCTCCCTGTTCTGAGGAATATGCAGGCAGCTGTTTAAACACAAACCCTGAGCTCCGAGTCTCACACAAAAGCAACCTGCACCTTCCAAATCAATCAATGGTATTGTCTCTTCCCTCTTCCTTTCCAGTTCCACTGAAGGGTCTCAGCCCAATACGTTCCCGTTGTATTCAGTTCCATACATACTGCCCGGACCTGCTGAGTTACTCCAGCATTTTGTCTTTCCCTGGCTATGAAATATCCATGACAGGGAGCGTGTGGGCAGTTTAAAACCATGTCAAAACACATCCAGGCTGTTGAGTATTCTTGGGGAATTAAGGTGTGAATTATTCAAGTCTGATATTAATTTCGGATCTTTACTCAATCAAACTTCTGTCTGTGATCAAGGAGTCATGGTTAGAGAGTCATATCGAAACAGAACACAGTACAGGTGCATTGTCTGAGCCATTTAAACCACCTGTTCCCACCCACCTGCACAGTAGCCATATTCCCCCATCCATAGTTTCAAAGGTGAAATCGTGCTCGCATGTACCACTCCTGTTGGCAGCTCGTTCCACATTCTCTCGACCCTCTGATTGAAGACTTATCCACTCATGTCCCACTAAAACTTTTCATCAGTCACCCATGATGCATGATCTCTGGTTGTCGTTCCACCCGACTTCAGTGGAAAAGGCCTGCTTGCATTTACCAATCTTTACCCATCTTCATGTTGCACTGCTCTGTCAAATCTCCTCTCAATTTTTAGCATTTCAAGGATTAAAGTCCAAAACTATTCAACCTTTCCTTATCACTCAGGGACTGCGGAAACCTCCTTGAAGTTTTTCCCAGTACACTTTCAAACTTACACCTCTCCTGTAGGTAGGTGACCAAAACTACACACAATACTCTAAATTTGGACTCACCGATGTCATATACAACTTCAAAATAACATCCCTTCTCCTGCAGTCAATAATTTAATTGATGAAGGTCACTATGCCAAAAGCATTTATTAACCACCCTATCTACCTGTGGCACTGCTTTCAATGAATTATGGACCTTTATTCCCAGATCCTTTTGTTCCACCGCAACGTTAGTGCTCCACTGTTTACTGTGCAAGACCTACCATAGTGCAACACTTTGCACTTGCCTGCATTAAATTCCATCTGCCATTTTCAGGTCAGTATTTCCAGCTGTTCCAGATCCCTGTAACCTATGATAGATAATTTCCCTCACTGTCAACTACACCCCTAATCTTGGTGTCACATGTAAATGTGCTTATCAAGTTAAAAACATTACCATCCCAATCATTGATATAGATGACAAACAGCAACGGACCCAACGATTAATGGAGACAATCATCAACCATCATAGTCCACCTTCTAATGGAGACAATCATCTACCATCACAGTCCACCTTCTCCCAAAATGCCATTGTCTACTCCAATTTACTTCCTTACATTGAACATGATGCAAATGAATTTCCCTGACCAACCTCCCACGCAGGATTGCTAAATGCTTGCAAAAGACCATGTAAACAACATTCGCTTCATTGCCTTTATCTACTTTCCTGGTAATATTCCCAATAACCTCATCAAAAAAAAAATGTGTGTGTTGCCAGGAGTAAACAAAGTCATGCTGACTGTTCCAAGTCAGTCTTGTCTTTTCAAATACTTATATATGCAGTGCTTCGAATACTGATGTCAGAAGCACTGGTCTATAGTTTGCTGGGGGGGTTTTTAAGCCTTTCTTCAACAGCAGGTCTGTATAACCCATGGAGAGCGGGAGTTTACATCATATCCCAGGTACAATCTCAACAAAACGCGAGTAATTGTTAATGTCATTTCACTCTTACACCCAATAACTCTTACAATAAATACAATGTACCTTTCACCTCCCTCTCTACCCACTGCACTTAAACTCTCCATTTTAACACACTCAGGATTGCAGTTTCTCCTGCAGAAGTGGGTGATCTCACATTTCCCACACTGGACTCCAGTGACCTGTTGTTCCCACTCAGCCTTTTTGCCTTCATTACCCCAAAACCTCTCAACAAGAGACCCAGAACATAGAACAGTACAGCACAGTGCTCAGTCTATTCAATTAAGGAATATATATCGTTTCAACAACGAACGAGGAGATAAACCACCATACATGGGGGGGGGGGGGGGGCGGCTGTGAGTATTCGCAGGGTGATTACTACGTCAGAGCGGAGGGTCTCCCCAGGGAGCAAATTCCAGCGACCGACCCAGCAGACTCGGTGAGGAACAACATACACGCCCCTCATATCTCCATTAACCTATCCCCTTTCACCTCAAATGAATGGCCTCTTATCTTAGACATTTCAACCCCCAGGAAAAATATATCGTCTGTCCACTCTATCTATTCCTCTCGTAATCTGATAAACGTCCATCCAGTCTCACCCCAGCCTGCGCCGCTCTGGAGAAAACAACACAAGTTTGTCCAGCCTCTCGTTACAGCTCATGCCCTCTAATCCAGGCAGTGTCCTGGTAAACCTCTTCTGCTCCCTCTCCAAAGCCCCGACATCCTTCCGAGAATGGGGGCGACCAGAACTGAAGAAACACTCCAGATTTGGTCTAACTAGTTTTATAAAGCTACAGCACAACTTCCCGACTTTTGAACTCAATGCTTCAACTAATAAAGACAACTATGTCTTTTGCCTTCTTAACCACCCGATCAATCTGTGCAGTCTCTCTCAGGGAGCGATGAACTTGGAGTCTAAGATCCCTCTGATCATCAACACTGTTCAGGGTTTTGCATTTAACAGTGTACTGTCGCATACATTCGACCTACCGAGCTGCCAAGATGATCATCACTAATCAAATCTCACTGAGATTTCTCAGGTCCTGTTGAATTTATTGCCAAGTGCACAAGTGCGGGAAGGTACAGGTACAGAGAAACACTGACTTGTGGCAGCATCACACGCAAGTACATTCAGATAACACACGGAACACAAATTATACAATTCTCTGTCAGTAACAATATAGAAACATGTTTACGTTATCCTGCTAATAGGACCAGAACAACAGGGGCTGAGCGGCGGCTCATCTCAGACGGTTCGGTGTGAAGGTCTCACAACCCGGCCCGACCCCGGCAGATTCTGCGAAGGAAGCGAGGCGAGGCCGGTAGTTCGGGAAAGTTCATCCCCTCCCCCTTCAGGATTCACCGACCACCCTGTGTTTCTCTCTCCCTCCCCACCCCCACCTTTTATTCTCCAGTTCTCTTGTTTGAATTCGGGACCTCCCCGCTCCGGACCTGTTTCAGTACTCACCGAAAGGAAACTGTTGTCGTCGCCCCGCAGAGAATAATCCGTCCTCGGCTCCCTGCCCCAAGGGGCGAGGGTGGGAACCCCCTCCCGATCCCAATCCCACCGCCGACCCACTTCAACAAAGAACGAAAAACAACACTGTCCTTCCCGGACTGAGCATGCGCGATGTCGCCGGCGCGTCACCAGGTAAGTGGGCGGGGCCTCGGAACCCGCCTGTCCAGGTAGACCCATTGTCTCAGATTGCTCCTGCCCCACCGAACTCATTTCTGCATACCTTGACGCTGTCTTATCCCCCCCTTGTACAATCCCTTCCCACCTATGTTCGTGACACTAATCACGCTTTGAATTTTTTCAATGAAAACATTTTCGCTCCCACCGATTTATTTTCACCATGGACGTTCAGCCCTCATATACCTCCATCCCCCACCTGGACGGTCTCAAAGTCCTCCGCTTCTTTTTGGATTCCATACCTAACCAATTCCCCTCTACCACCACTCTCCTCTGCCCAGCGGAATTAGTTCTTACTCTCAATCATTTATCCTTTGGCTCCTCGCACTTCTTCCGAACCAAGGGTGTAGCCATGGGCACCCGCACGGGTCCCAGTTATGCCTGCCTTTTTGTTGGTTATGTGGAACAGCCCATGTTCCAAGCCTATACGAGTATCCATCTCCCTCTTTTCCTTCGCTTCATCGACGACTGCATTGGCGCTGCCTCCTGCACGCATGCTGAGCTCGTTGACTTCATTAACATTGCCTCCAACTTTCACCCTGTCCTCAAATTTACCTGGTCCATTTTCGAAACCTCCCTCCCCTTTTTTAATCTTTCATTCTCCATCTGTGGAGTCGGCCTATCTACTGATGTCTACTATAAGCCTACAGACTCTCACAGCTACCTGGACTATTCCTCTTCCCACCCTGTCTCTAGCAAAAATGCAATCCCTTTATCGCAATTCCTCCGTCTCCGTCGCATCTGCTCTCAGGATGAGGCTTTTCATTCCAGGACGAAGGAGATGTCTTCCTTTTTTAAACAAAGGGGCTTCCCTTCCTCCACTATTAACTCTGCTTTCAAACACATCTCTCCCATTTCCAACTCCCATGCCCTCACCCCATCCGCTCGCCACCCCACTCGGGATAGGGTTCCCCTTGTCCTCACCTACCACCCCACCAGCCTCCAGGTCCAACGTATAATTCTCCGTATCTTCCGCCACCTCCAACGGAATCCCACTACCAAACACATCTTTCCACCAACCCCCCCCTTTCTGCTTTCCACAGAGATCGCTCCCGACGCGACTCCCTTGTCCATTCATTCCCACCGATCTCCCTCCTGTTACTTATCCTTGCAAGCGGAACAACTTGGAAAGATCCAAGATGGCGGCGCGACGCAGCTTGCAGCGGCCACTCCGGAGCTGATTATCAGTTATTTGTGAAGTGGGGTGCCGTGCGCAATCATAATCGATTGAAAACGGACGTGGAAGTACGGAGAAACACCGGGAAATCCCAGGAAGTTCTTCTTCGTTGTTGCTGTTGCTGTGAGGTCCAACACTCTGTTGGGAAGAACAGGCCCCCAGTCCTCGGGGTCGCATTGGCGGGGCCGTCTTGATATACTCGGCAGAGGATGGTGCTCGGAGAAGCTGTGCCGGAGGGGATGGTCTTTGGCTCGGAGGTTCGACGGACTCGGCGCATTCGGTGTGTGCTGCGTCTGCAAGGCTGAGTCGGGCGGCGCCGTGGAAGCCAATAGCGGGGGTATTCCCTTCTGCCGCCGGCGTGGGATGGCGAGTCTGTCGGGACCCTGGAGACTCGTGGAAACTGTGGTAATTTATTTTGAACGTACAGTCCTTTAACATCTTGGACTATTTTTACTGTGCCCATAGTCTGTTTTTTTTTAAATCAATTATGCTATTGTTTGCACTGTTGTAACTATATGTTGTAACTATGTGGTTTTGTGCAGGTCTTGTAGCTTTAGTTTTTGGTCTTGTTTTGTCTGGTGGATTTGGAGCTCCTTTCCGGGGAACGCGCTAAGATGGCAGCCTGATATTAATACGCAGCAGCCTCTCCGGACTCTGGATTGGGGATTGCCAAACGTTATGTGGATTTTCTGGTGTACTCTGTTTTGTCCTGTGCTTTTGTGATATAATTCTGGAGAACATTGTCTCATTTTTTTAACTCATTGCATTTGTGGTTTCTAAATGACAATAAACAATCTGAATCTGAAGTGTGTTACGAAGGTGAAGCAACTCTGAGGGGCCGAAGGGTACAAAGTCGCCCCCTCCTTTTGGAGAATCGCAAGATCGCTATTAATTCGGGTCTGGGACCCAGGAAATGAGAGAGAATCCACAAGGTTTGGAATGTGTCCTGGCCCTAGCGAGACAAAGCCACGGATACCGGCCATTGTCTCTGGGAGACGGAATTGTGTATTGAGTGCTGTACTATTCATTGAAGCCCTCAGGGAATGACCAGAGTGGGCTGGTTGAGGGATTGCATCATCCCAACCTGATTGACATCTGAGACCCGGTGATTGGGGATAAAAGAGTGTCTGGGGAACAACCCCTTTAGACGCAGCAGGAGAAACGCTAGGAATCACGTGACAGCGTTTAATAGCGACAGCCGGTGGGGGGTTCGTGTGCGTCCTTTCCCTTGCCTGGGATTGGCGGCCTCACCACGGAAGAACGGCTTTAGCTAAAGGAGAAGCCACAAGTGAACGGCCACACCAACGGGACTCCCGAAGGATCAAAATCATAAAGGTTGGAAAACCCGTAGCGGTAACTATTCCATTCTATTCGTATTTCTCTCTCTCTCCAACAAAGTGCACCACAGCGACAACCAAAAGACGACAGCTTGTGGAACTTCAGTGAACTGTATATTTCCATTGGACAATTCGTTATCCCCGAGACAACGATAGAGCTTATTTCTTATTGATTATTAATATACCCGCACTTTTAGATTTAGTATTGACGACGTATATTATCTGTATATTTGCATTGATATTATTTTTGTGCATTTTTACTAATAAATACTGTTAAAAATAGTATCATCAGACTTCAACAGACATCTCTATCTTTGCTGGTAAGTGACCCAGTTACGGGGTTCGTAACAAGTGCTACACCTGCCCTTACACTTCCTCCCTCACCACCACTCAGGGCCCCAGACAGTCCTTCCAGGTGAGGCGACACTTCACCTGTGAGTCGGCCGGTGTGGTTTACTGCGTCCAGGTGCTCCCGGTGTGGCCTTTTATATATTGGTGAGACCCGATGCAGACTGGGTGACCGTTTCACTGAACACCAACGCTCGGTCCGCCATAAAAAGCAGGATCTCCCAGTGGCAGCACATTTTAATTCCACGTCCCATTCCCATTCTGATATGTCTATCCATGGCCTCTACTGTCAAGATGAAGCCACACTCAGGTTGGAGGAACAACACCTTATATCAGTCTGGGTAGCCCCCAACCTGATGGCATGAACATTGACTTCTCTAACTTCTGTTAATGCCCCTCCTCCCCTTCTTACCCCATCCCTGACATAATTAGTTTTTTTTGCCACCCTCCTCCTTTTTTTCTCTCTTTCTGCCCGTCACTCTGCCTGTTCTCCAACTCCCTCTGGTGCCCCCTCCCCCTTTCTTTCTCCCGAGGCCTCCCGTCCCATGATCCTTTCCCTTCTCCAGCTCTGTATCACTTTCGCCAATCACCTTTTGAGTTCTTGGCTTCTCCCCACCCCCTCCGGTCTTCTCCTATCATTTCGCATTTTCCCCTCCCCTCGTACTTTCAAATCTCCTACTATCTTTCCTTTCCGTTAGTCCTGACGAAGGGTCTCGGCCCGAAACGTCGACAGTACTTCTCTCTATAGATGCTGCCTGGCCTGCTGTGTTCCACCAGCATTTTGTGTGTGTGTTTTGTCTGGAGAAGGGAAGGTCTGATTGGGGAAAGAGGTAAAAAGCTGGAGAACAACACACACAAAATGCTGGTGGACATCCTGACGAAGGGTCTCGGCCCGAAACGTCGACAGTGCTTCTCCCTGTAGATGCTGCCTGGCCTGCTGCGTCCCACCAGTGTTGTGTGTGTGTTTTGTCTGGAGAAGGGAAGGTCTGATTGGGGAAAGAGGTAAAAAGCTGGAGAACAACACACACACAAAATGCTGGTGGACATCCTGACGAAGGGTCTCGGCCCGAAACGTCGACAGTGCTTCTCCCTGTAGATGCTGCCTGGCCTGCTGTGTTCCGCCGGCATTTTGTGTGTGCTGCAGATGCTGCGGATCCGCGGTAAAACGGGATCACGTGACGGGTGGAGGGTCTCCCACGTGACCCGGTGACTCCGCTCCTCGCCCCTCACACGCTGCCCGACCTCCCCACCGCATCTCCCACGTTATCCCATATTTACACCGGGTACATGTTTCACATTTTCCCTCCGTATATTCCGGTCCCATCCCTCCACCTCCCTGGGTTAGGGGCTATGGGTTCGAATCCCATTCCGATCCGACTAACATTTTAGATCCAAACCAGAATTGTGCAGGTTTCATGTAAATCAGTCGATGTTTATAAACACTAATTTGTATTCACATTCCTCCGGCCTCACTGGACAGGAACACTGAAACATCAAGTGAGAAACAGCAGTAGGTGGCCATTTAGCCCCTCTAACTATCAACAAGATGGCGGCTGCTCTCCCATCTCAGACACATGTTTCTGTCCGATCCTAATTTCCTCAATCCCTTCGGTCTCCACACATGAGTCAGCCTCTGTTTTACGTGCGGACGATCACCGAGTCTTCACCACCCTCTGAGGTGGGATTTACAGACATTCACCACCCTCGGAGTGGAGGCATTTCCCCTCATCTCAGTCCCGGACCGACCACTCCTTTTTTCAGAGACTGTGATCCCTGGTTCAGCCGGTAATGATGTTGTGCATTTCAGTGTGTTCACCTCTCAGTCCTCGATTCTCCAAATGAAAGGGTTATCACATTTGGTCTTTCTTCATATGATGAGCCCAGCACCCCAGGGATCAGTCTGGTGAATCTGCATTGCACTCTCTATAACAAATACTCTCTAAACTCTTTGTTAATCTTCTGTGGAATTAATTTCCATCTTCTGCAGCCCCGTGTTGCCCCAACCACTCACCTCCCACCCCTGTCACTATTTCCACCTTCCCACCTCCCCCTCACCTGGATCCACCTCTCACTCCCCAGCCCTTGCCCCATCCCCACCCCTCACCTCTTTTCTCTGACTATTTCCCGTCCACTCTCAGTCCAGAGGGAGGGTCTCGGCCCGAAATGTTGACGGTTCATTTTCCTCCACAGATGCTGCCCGACCCACTGAGTTCCTCCGGCAGTTTGTTCTTTGGTCTGTATAACCCGTGTTAGTTTGGGGAGCGGGATTTTACACCATATTCCAGGTATAATCTCAACAAAGCACAGATAATTGTCACTTTGCCCGGACCATTGGCCCCGCTTGCAGGGCAACAGTCTGCCGGAGTTTGCCCCCCATGTGGTGAATCCCTCTGCTCGACACCACCGTGGGCTCAGATATTTCCACAGATGAGCCCCTCCTGTCCCCACCGGGACAAACATCCTGTCCGCCCCCTCTCTCACCATCTTCATCCTTTCAATAAAATCCTCCCCCCGGGGAACCGGCATCAAACCGACGGGCCGAGCGGTCTCCTCCGACCTCTCAGCGATACATCAGACTCCGGCCGCAGGAGACGCTTCACAAACGCCCCAACTTCCCTCGGAGGGAAATGGAAATAAATCAGAAAGCGGACATTTACTTTGAGGTTTTCTCCGCTCTGAGGAGGCGGTCGGCGCTCGAGCGGGGTAACGCCCACTCGGCTTGTCCGCCTCCGCTACTGGTTGTAACCAGTGATTGACATCGCTTCGCACCAATGGGATAGCGCAGCTCCTGAATCCTCTGTTGACAGCGGTGGGGGAGGAGCTGGTCACGTGATTATTAGCCCAGCCGTTAAACCGATAAAGCTCGAGCACAGAAGCGCGTGGGTGACGTAAGACACCGCGCACGTGAGGGCAGATCCCGGTGTGTGGGGAGCCCATGTGTGACGTCAGGCGCGTGGGAACTGTGTCTGACGCCACCTGTGGGCGAGCGCTGGCATTTAAAAGCACCTTAATGGACTTTTCAGTGGGACAACAACATTGATCCCGGGTTTCATCACTGAATCCAGTGTTGTGGGATGTAAAGTCCCCCGTTATGTGTCCGGCTGTGCCGTGTTGTTGGTGGAGTGGGCAGCGTGGTGTTTGTCTCGATTCGGGTCACAACACCAGAATTGCCAGCGGGGTCCACACACATATTAGTCAACAGAAAACACTGTGTGTATTCTCAAGTGAGGAGTCTGTGTGGAGATGCAGCTTCCCTGGAGGTGGACGAAAGAGGACACACCAAC
Organism: Hypanus sabinus; assembly: GCF_030144855.1. Taxonomy (NCBI): domain Eukaryota; kingdom Metazoa; phylum Chordata; class Chondrichthyes; order Myliobatiformes; family Dasyatidae; genus Hypanus; species Hypanus sabinus. The sequence continues at coordinate 62,360 of NW_026779553.1, read as the reverse complement.
AGGAGGAACCAGCTGCGGGAAGACATGATTTTTCAGGTCTGATGACGAGCTGAATGTACCATAACCTTCAGACTGAATCAGAAAACCATTCTGAGGGTATTTGAAATGTCAGAAGCAGAGGAGATGTGATCCTATGTCTCCATCAGACCCTCAGTGAGATGGTTCCAGTTATAACGTGCAGGGATGAAAGCACAGTGTTTGGGGTCTGATTTAATCACTGATTCTGACACAGTGAGAGGGTTAGTTTTGCTGTAAGGAAGCAACATTAATGCAAGAAGACACAGGAACTTCATCAGTTGCCAGTTGTTTAGCAGAAGTGACCAATCTCTATGCTACTTTGACAGAAACAGATATTCCCAGAGGTGAGAAAGGGGTGCAGTCTGGTTTATTTCAGGTTGGAGACGGGTGTGGAGTTTTGAAATCAATGCCTTGCGGTGTCCCTATCGTTAATTTAGCATGTCGGGATTGGTGGATCACACAGCACGGGAACAGGCGTTTGGCCGGCCATACCTGTTCAGACCATCCACTCACTGTCTACATTGGTCCCATTTATCAGCACTTGGTTCACAGCCGACTGTATCTCTGCAGTTTCACTGCTCATCCTCTTCGTAAATGTTGTGAAGGGACCTGCCTCCACCACCACCTCGGGCAGTGAGTTCCAGATTTCTGCTACCCTGGTGACACCGGCTCCTCCGCTGTTGTGCGGGGTAGGGTTGTTTCCTTTGGGGGGGCGGGGGCTCAAAGGCCTGTTTCCGTGCTGTGTGATCCACCACTCCGCTCATGCTAAATTAACGATGGTGGCACCACAAGGAATTGATTTCAAAACTCCACACCCCTCTCCAACCTGAAATAACACGTTTGTCCAGAGGGGTGGGGTTTGTAGATTGATGATCGGGATGCCGTTCTTTTTTAAAGCTGGGGTTGGGGTGGGAGTTTGATTTTTCTCTCTGAACGACTTTCATGCTGGAACTCACAAACACAACAGCTCGTTAGTTCCGCTGTATCTGTCAGTTCACCAGCGCTTGAATGTCGCCGATCCTTGAATGTGGAGACGGAGATGCTGGAGAAGACAACGCCCCACTCGCTGCAAGGAGAGCCCGAACACGTGCCCATGTCCGTGATCTGATTGGATAAATCGCCATGACGTTCCGAGCAGTGAGATATCATTCCCTGGATCTCATTTTGGAAGGGATTCAGTCGGCCATCGCAGATTCACCAACAGCTTCGCTCTGGGAAGCGGCCGTTCACCTGCTCCGTGTGTGCGAAGAGACTCATTCAGTTAACCCATCTTGTGATGTAAATAGAGGCCACATTTCTGTCCGGAGTGAGCAAAGAGTTTTACTCAATCATCCCAGCTGCTGCAACAGCAGCAACTTCACATCAAGGAGGAAGTTCAAATCAGCTCCGTGTTAAATGTTTAACCATCACGGTGACTGAAGGCAGCTGCAGGTTCATGGGGGACTGTTACTGTCAAATTCTGCAGTTCTTGCGGCTGCTCATCGCACCCAGGACTGAACCCTGGTCACTGAGCATTGGAGGAGTCTGTTCTGCTGATGTTAGACTTAAACTAGACTGGTGTTTAATATTGTGGAGCTGTGAAAGATAAATCAGCTCTGTATCAAATACCGTGTCTCAGGTTCTTATCGTCTCTAACGCACTCACAATGTACACTAGAGTGGCCACTCTGTCCATCTGGTCCCTGCCCATGTTTCTGTTCCATATCAGTATATTAAAATCTACCCCTGCCGTTCCCCTCTCACTCTCCCTGTGATGACAGGTTACAACTAGTCACCGCTCCGTGGGATAGGAGATTTCTCTTGAATTTCAGAGAATCATAGAAATCCACAACACATTACAGACGCTTTGGCCCACAATGTTGCGCCGACCATGTAACTTACACTAGAAACTGCTTTAAAATTACCCTACCGCATAGCCACCTATTTTCCTAAGCTCCGTGTACCTATCTAAGAGACTCTTAAAATACTCTATTGTATTCGCTTCTGCCACCATCGCTGGCAATGCATTCCACACAAACACCACTCTTTGCTTTAAAACCTTAGCTCTGACATCTCATCTGTACCTACTTCCAAGCAGCTTAAACCTATTCCCCCTCTTGTTAGCCGTTTCTGCCCTGGGAAAAAGCCTCTGACTATCCACACGACCTATGCCTCTCATCATCTTATACACCTGCATGAATTTCCTACATGATTTTCTCCGGGCTGAACAAGACGATGAGCTCACTGTGGTTGTGACGTTGTTCAGGGCTCCGGACGAAGTTGGTTAAACTCCTTCTTCTCCGCTCTTTTCAATGTTTTGTGTCATTTTCACCCATTTTAAAGGACTGTGCCTCAGACATCTGGGTTGTTGCAATTTTTACGTACCAGCAGCAATAGATCACTAACGGAATCTGGTTTCGATGTTAAAACCACTCTCTTCATTAGTATCTACTCCAAATCTAAAAGATTGAACGAAGTAAACAGCAATTAACGGTGTTGTACGTATTCCAAACTATCAAACTTGGGAAACAATGCTTAAACTCTTAAGATGGTAAAGTGGAAAAGTTCAGTAATCTACGGAACAAGCGAGTGAGAGGAGAGATTTGTAAATCCACACGAAGATGTAGAGAGAAGGCAATTACGAAGAATTCCACACACATTCCACGCTGGGTGAACGGAATAACAGTCGCTGAAGATCTTATCCGTCGATTAGTTCCGAAATACACTTAGAAATATCACCAGGTGACAGTCACAAGAATATCTTCTTCGGGTGGTTACCACAGAACACCCCGATTCCGGGTAAGGGAAATCCACATATATGGATTATACGAAGTGACAGTCACACATCCGTTGTGCACTGCGTGCCGATGATCAACCCAATCTTTTGGGCATAGCAGTGACGAGCTGGTGTCTCTCTCACTCTTCCTCTCTTCGTCTCCCTCTATCTCTCTCTCTCCCCTCCCTCTCCTCCCCCCTCTGTCTCTCTGTCTCTGCTGCAGCGCCTGTCTGACGTCACAGACCCGCCTCACTCAGGCACTCAAAGCGACACTCACAGTAAACGAATCTGCGGTCTCGTAACACAATGCACCTCTAAAGTCTGACAGCAGACTGGCGAGTGAAACTTCGATGGTGCAGAGTCAGAAACCAAAGAGTTGCCAGCCTGAGTCAGGCTTTGCGGCTCCAGAGAGAGAATGGGTCTGGAGTTTACGAGGAGGAGGAGAGGGAAGAATCAGACCAACAGGATATGGCTACAAAAGGAAAATCAGAAAAAATTGGAAACTGGTTGACCGAAAAAAAAGATTGTTAGTATCTGCAAAATACTGGTGGAAATCAAAAGATTAGGCAGCAATTGTGGAGAGGAATAAATAAACAACTTTTAGACCGATCCTCTTCAGCATGCCTAGACTGTGGACTCCGCTGCTTAGTTGCTACCTGAACTGGAGAGCTCCTCCAGCATTTTGTGTGTGTGCGCATCTCTGTATGTCCAGCCACTGCAGAATCTCTTGTGTTTTATATCCACATTTTACTTTGGCATTAAATACACGTTGATATTGAGTATATTGTTCATGTGAGCCGCTTCCTGCGTTAAAAAAGCTGCAGACTTTTTCTATATACCCGAAAAAAAAAGATATGGACATTGAACCGGTACTTCAAGAACTGTTTAATGGCACCGGTATTACCCAAAAGGCCCTGCGCGAATAAATCTTATCAGGCGCTGAAGCACTGATGAACTGCGCAGGCGTCAGGGGGATGACATCCCCGAGTATCACGCATGCGCGCAGCACACGAGGCCTGGAAAATGTCGGTTGAAGGTAAGAGCGATTCTCCGTGTTTTTATCTTAAACACCGATTTTAGGATAATTCCTCTGAATTTCGGACACCGTGGGCAGCAACCCCGGGACAGTCCTGTTCTCTTCCCTCTCTCTCAGCCCCTCGATCCGTACACGGGCCCCGGGGAGCTCCCGGCTGATGAGGGAATGGGAACCGATGGATCTCTCAGACAGAGCTGAGCTCCAGCTATCTAAATGCAAGGATTAGGAACTCGGAGAAAGGGAACAAAACCCGTCTGTGGACACTCTCTGGAGGTCCAAGATTCGTATGTTACACGACCGCTGGACTAAGTGTGTAAATGTAGGAGTGGACTATGCTGAAAAATAGATGTGCTGGATTTTCTAAAATTGACTCCTTCTATCTTAGGCCACAACCTTATCTGTCATTCCTTATTTATTTATTTATTTATTTATTTATTTATGTATGTATCTATCTATCTATCTTATATATGGAAAAGCAGCATAACATTAGATGATCATCACCATAAGATGAAAGTTGAAACCTTAGCCTTTGCTTTAAATCAGTACTTAGTCTTTCCTGTGATTAGAAAATCGGAATCTTGGTTAAATTACTGGACATAAAGTATGGTGAGGTACATTGCTAGCATTGTAGATTAGCAAAGATTCTACTTTGGATTGGACTTCCAGAGCACAGTTACTGGATATCCACAGGACAGTACTGTCAAAGACTAAGATGGTACTTTCAAATAGCATTGGAAAGGAAATGAGCGGGAATTTTTGCAGTGATACAGGGCAAGAGAAGGATTGGAATTGAGAGGATAGTTCTGATTGATGATCTCCATTCATGCCAACAATAATTTTATAATAATTATTCTGTGATTCTGTGTGAAGCTTTCCCTGGTCATTTGCCACCTCTTCTTGTGATTCTGCTCCTAAATGTGAAAACTTGGGGAAGTGAGTTTAAAATTATGCCATTGAACTGGTTGTAAGAATGGATCACACCTATTGGTCCTCATTTGCTTTATTCAGATCCTTGTCAATAGCATAAATAACTGAATAAACGTTTCATTAGAACGGGGTGGATTAAACTGAATATATAGGATCTTTAAATTATACCCCTTCCCACTTATTATTTTCACTGGAAAAGAGATGTTGAAATTCTAAGTAATCATGACTAAAGTGTAATATGGTTTTAGAAAAAAAGCTCAAGGTCAAATAAGCGTGAAACATCTGGCGAGCATTTTATAGGAAGGGACATTAAAGACATTCATCATTCATGCTGATTTTTCCTCCCAGCACTGCCGCAAATACACAAACCACCCCACCTCCCTTCAGATCTACTCCATGCTGTGCCTCATGAAACAGCCAAGATTAGCGTTCACCATCTGTGGGAAAAATTGAGTACAAATACCTAATAAGATTGGGATGTGTACATTTTTCTATACACATGAAAAGAATGAGGTATGGACATTGAACCGGTGCTTGCAGAAATGTTTAATGGCACCGTGATTACCCATAGGGCCATTCATTAAGAATTTCGCCGGCGCTGAAGCGCCGATGAAATGCGCAGGCGTCAGGCTGAGGACGTCCCTGAGTTTCAGGCATGCGCGCAGTACACAGAAGGCTTTGAAAATGTCGGATGCAGGTAAGAGTGATTCTCCGTGTTTTTATCTTAAACACAGACTTCGGGATAATTCCTTTGAATTTCGGACACCGTGGCCAGCAATCCCGGCACAGTCCTGCTCTCTTCCCTCTCTCTCAGCCCCACGATCCGTACACGGGCCCCGGGGAGCTTCCGGCTGATGAGGGAATGGGAACCGATGGATCTCTCAGACAGAGCTGAGCTCCAGCTATCTAAATGCAAGGATTAGGAACTCGGAGAAAGGGAACAAAACTTATCAATCACCCATCTGTGGACACTCTCTGGAGGTGCAAGATCCATACGCTCCACGACCGCTGGACTAAGTGTGTAAATGTAGGAGTGGACTATGTTGAAAAATAGATGTGCTGGATTTTCTAAAATTGTCTCCTTCTACCTTAGGCCACAAACTTATCTATCACCCCTTTTATTTATATATAGCAGTATAACATTAGATGATCATCACCATAAGATGAAAGTTTAAATCTTAGCCTTTGTTTTAAATTAGTACTTAGTCTTTCCTGTGATTAGAAAATAGGGATAAAGTATGGTGAGGTACATTGCTAGCATTGTAGATTAGCAAAGATTCTACTTTGGATTGGACTTCCAGAGCACAGTTACTGGATATCCACAGGACAGTACTGTCGAAGACTAAGATGGTACTTTCAAATAGAATTGGAAAGGAAATGAGAGTGAATTTTTGCAGTGATGCAGGGCAAGAGAAAAGGATTGGTGTTGAAAGGATAGTTCTGGTTGATGATCTCCTTTCATGCCAACAATAATTTTATAATAATTATTCTGTGATTCTGTGTGAAGCTTTCCCTGGTCATTTGCCACCTCTTCTTGTGATTCTGCTCCTAAATGTGAAAACTTGGAGAAGTGAGTTTAAAATTATGCCATTGAACTGGTTGTAAGAATGGATCACACCTATTGGTCCTCATTTGCTTTATTCAGAGCCTTGTCAATAGCATAAATAACTGAATAAACATTTCATTAGAACGGGGTGGATTAAACTGAATATATAGGATCTTTAAATTATACCCCTTCCCACTTATTATTTTCACTGGAAAAGAGATGTTGAAATTCTAAGTAATCATGACTAAAGTGTAATATGGTTTTAGAAAAAAAGCTCAAGGTCAAATAAGCGTGAAACATCTGGCGAGCATTTTATAGGAAGGGACATTAAAGACATTCATCATTCATGCTGATTTTTCCTCCCAGCACTGCTGCAAATACACAAACCACTCCAGCTCCCTTCAGATCTACTCCATGCTGTGCCTGATGAACCAGCCAAGATTAGCAGTTCACCATCTGTGGGAAAAATTGAGTACAAATACCTAATAAGGTTGGGATGTGTACATTTGTCTCCCAATTTATGATGTAGGAGCATTGATATTATGCTGCTTTATGCGTAAAATATACAATCCTCTTTGTTCAATTCTTTATTAGCTAGTGAACTTGCAAGTTTGCTTCATGGAGTTAAGCAATTTAATTTTAAACAACAGCATGAATTGATAAATGTTACCAATTTTAAATAGCAAAAAGTTTATAGTATTTTTTTCCTGGGAAAAAATAGAAGGGGGAAAAAGAAGACTTTTGGTCTGAAGTTTGAATAGTGTTATGATGTGACTGCATTTTTCGAAAGAAAAGAACAAAAATTGTAGTTATCCAAATGCAGAAAGGTTAATCCTACATTAAATGTGAATTACGATTAAGAGATCCAAGATAATGTTAATTTAATAAAATAATTTAAATCCAATTATTGCTTTAAATCTACATTATACGTGAAAGAATGCATTTTAGGTAGCTCAACACCTCATGCAGGTCAGTCAGGTATCTCTGCTCCCTTTAAACTTGCACGTTTCTGTTTCCCAGATGCCTTTGAAACTTACTTTGACCTTATTTTCTGAGCTTCTTTTAAACTTGCAGGTTATGTGGAATGCATCATTCTATAATGTGATGTCTAAAAACAGTGATTTGGAAGTGAGGTATGATGTATTAATATGAGAACATCTAATAATACAGAAAATCTGCTGGTCCGACACCCAAGACCCAACCATGGCAGGTTCACTAAGTTTTACTGTGGTTCGTCACATGTTTGGAGGGCTGTCGCCTGAAAGTAATGATCATTAATCACCATCAATGTTACATAGTTCACACTAAAAATAAAAGCACAAGGGAGAAATCGGCCTCTGCCGCACCTTTTTTTCAGAGTGCTCAGTGGTTCATTTGAAATCAGGTACAGAATTTACCTGCACTTCTGATGGGAAATCTGTTGGATGTGTTTCTGACAGACATAAACCCAAAAAATGTTATGAGTCAATGCACCAAGTGGATTGAACGCCAGCACTTTTGAACATTGTGTTTCAGCCTATTCTGTTTCAATCTTTATGAAATGTGAAATAATATGAAAGGTCTAGAACAGGGGTGGGCAAACTTTTTGACATGTGGGCCACAAAGGGTTCTAAAATTTGACAGGGGGGCCAGACCAGGAGCAGATGGACGGAGTGTTTTGGTAATACACCTCATAAGAGAAAATAAAATATCATGGGATATGTAGAAAACATGTGCTTTAATTTCAATTGAAAATGAACAAATGCATTACAACAAAATATCTGTCTTTGAAGTCCCATGGTATTTAGCTATTTATTGAAATGACTTTTAAAACACTGAAAATTAAATTAATAAAATACAGCTTTTTTAAATAGTAACAGTTATTATTTTAAAGCACTGAAAATTCTGTTATCCTTCAAGATATTATCATCATCACTCTCCTCCTGACTGTCTTTATTTCAAAACCGGTAGGAGATGCAGGTCTACTTGTCCTCCTCCTTCTTATTCAATAGTCCCCTGTGCCAAAACTCAACAACGACCAGCACAAAGACAGAACAATGCCAGCGTGCCAGTATGCGGAGCGCGTTATTTGATCTGGAGCGCATTTTTTATTTTGAGAACGTACGTGCACCTGCGCACTACTCGTGTCCATCACTTAACAGCAATGACATGTAACATGTAAGGCTTATTGAAAAAAATATTTTCAAATGCATTTTTTACATAACACAACGAAGAAACTTATTTTTAATTTCAGTGGGAACAGTGTTGTTGGTCTCCCTTTTTAGCCAGCGCATCAAAGTCTGGATTTAGTTTTGTTGTGGCGATTCTCAGGATGGATCTGAGGGGTTGGTCAGTTAACTTGGATCTGTGGCTGGCTTTGTTGATGTTCATGACGCTGAACGCCTGTTCACACAAATAGGTCGAGCTGAACAAAGAGTAAAGCGCAAATGTGGAGTAATACGCTGCACCTCAACAAAGGTCAATGTATATAGAGTGCGTCATCTATTGGGAAAACGCCAGAATTGCGGGGAAAAGACGGTAACGTTTATTAATATAATTTCATCAAGTTCTGCGGGCCGGATTAAAAAGCTTAACGGGCCGCATATGGCCCGTGGGCCGTAGTTTGACCATGCCTGGTCAAGAACTTGATAGAGGGCTAAAAGATTACGAGAGGCATAGACAGGGTGGATAGTCAGTACCCGTTTCCCAGGGCACCAACAGCAAACACCAGAGGGCATATGTATAAAATTAAGGGAGGGAAGTTTAGGGGAGACATCAGGGGTAAGTTTTTTTTCACAGAGGGTTGTGAGTGACTGGAATGACTTGCCAGGGATGGTGGTGGAGGCTAAAACATTAGGGGTATTTAACATCCTCTCGGACAGGCACATGGATGAAAGAAAAATGGAGGGTTACGGGGTAGTGTGGGTTTAGTTCTTTTTTTTAAGGTTTATATGGGTTGGCACAACATGGAGGGCTGAAGGGCTTGTACTGTGCTGTAGTGTTCTATTCTATGGCTCTAAAATCTTTTACATCACCAGTTGAGAAAATCATCTTTGTTCTACCTCCAATCACAAAGAGGAAATCTGCAGATGCTGGAAATCCAAGCTACACACACAAATTGCTGGAGGAATTCAGCATTAGTACTCTTTTCCATAGATACTGCCTGGCCTGCTGAGTTCCTCCAGCATTTTGTGTGTGTTGCTTGTTCTCCCTCCTCTCGGTCTGCATTTTTCTACCAGTGAGAACATGCTTCCACCAATTCTGTCTGGCTACATAATGATATCAAACACCTTTGCCCTGGCCACCGAGTAGCTTTCACATCACAAATGTGCCAGACTCCAGGGAGACAGACTACCACCCTTAAAGGCAGTATTCCTTGGCATTACCATCACTGAGTTCACCTCTGTCAGTCACCTGGGTGAGACTTCAGGGGAAATACTTATGTACAATACTGTGTGTATTGTGGTGATGCAAGAGTTGCTGGAGAATTTTCAAGTGGGAAGAAGTGGAGTGATATTTGGAAATCTGAAATTGAAAGCATCATTTAGCAAGAAAATCACAAATAGGTGGTTTGCAAAAGCAGCGGCGAGTAAATCCTTCATTAACCTGTTACATAGGTTGTATGAGAGTGCAGATGAACTCAATCAAGACTCAACCAGAGGAGATTAAAGTTCTTACTGACAGTGACTTGCTCGCTGTTGAAATGAATACCTCTCTATATAAAATTCAGTTTGCACATGTTGTTGTCACTGGGTAAAAATTGTACAGTACAAGGTTTTTGCACACACTGGTCATTACAAATTAGAGGGTATATTGGTGGGAAGGCGGGGAGACCTCCAGTGTCCCTGACGCCCTCACGTAGAAGGTGTATATCCAGCTGCACTTTAAGGAGTTAGAGCTGGAACTGGATGAATTCCGCATCATCCAAGCGTCAGAGGGTGTGATAGGTATGATGTGCAGAGAGGTGAGTTGCACCCAAGGTGCAGGACACAGGAAACTGGGTGAGAGTCAGGAAGGGGAATGAGGTTAAATAGCCATCGCCGAGTACTCTTGTTGCTATCCCACACAACAACAGGTGGACACTTTAGAAACTGTTGGGGGGAATTACCTGGCAGAGGAAAGTCAAAGGGGTGATAGGGGATTTGTTAGTTAGTGGAACAGAACTAGAAAGGGATGAATATCCTAGTGGCAAGGCTTGCTGGTGCTCCCCTGTGGGGTGGGTGGTTAAACTAAAGTTGCAGGGAGGATTGGAGCCAGAATGACAGAACAGATAGTGGAGAGGTTGAATTGAATCGAATTGACTTTATTACTTACATTCTTCATACATGAGTTGCAGAAATCTTTATGTTACGTCTCTGTCTAAATGTGCAATGTGAAATTTATAATAGTTTATAATAAATAGTATGTACAACAGGACAGTCAGGATAAATAAAAGTACAATTGTATCAGCATGAATTAATCAATCAGAGGGCCTGGTGGAAGAAGCTGTCCCTGGGCCTGTTGATCCGGGCTTTCAGGCTGTGCTACCGTTTCCCAGATGGTAGCAGCTGGAACAGTTTGTGGTTGGGGTGACTCTGGTCCCCAATGATCCTTTTTACACAGTGGCCCTTTTTACACACCTGTTTTTGCCAATGTCCTGAATAGTGAGAAGTTCACATCTACATATGCGCTGGGCTGTCCGCACCACTCTCTGCAGAGTCCTGCAACTGAGTGAAGTACAGCACCCATACCAGGCAGTGATGCAGCCAGTCAGGATGCTCTCAATTGTGCCCCTGTGGAAAGTTGTTAGTATTTGGGGCCCCATCCCACACTTCCTGAACCGCCTGCGGTGAAAGTGGTGCTGTTGTGCCTTTTTCACCACACAGCCAGTATGTACAGACCCGGTGAGATCCTCGGTGTTGTGTGTGCCAGGGAACTTAAAGCTGTTCACCCTCTCAACCCCAGATCCTGGGTCAGCCTGTCTCCATTTCTCCTGTAGTCTGCAGCCAGCTACTTTGTTTCAGTGACATTGAGGGCAAGGTTGTTTTTTTGACAGCAAACAGATGTCATTCAGACCTCAGGACATGAAATTATGATATTGTAGCCATTACTTGGACTTGCTTGCGCTCAACAGTCTGAGGGATTTCAAGGAACAAATCTGTAGAGAGATTGCGGACTATGCCAAGAAACAAAGGTTGATAAAGTGAGTGATTTTAACTTTCTGTTTATTGACTGGAATCCTAGGCTGTAAAAGGACTAGATGGGGTAGAGCTTATCAAATCTACCTTAATCAGTATATAAAATTCCCGATGTAGAAGTGTGCAATAAGCTATTGGGAAGTGATCTAGGGCTAGTGACAGAAATTAGTGTATGGGAACACTTTGTATCTACTGATCATGAGATTCCAAGTAAATACAGAAAAGCAGAGGCCTGGACCTCTCTTGAGATTCTAAATTGAAAGGCCAATTTTTATGATATTTGCAAGGATTTGACAAGTGTTAATTGGGACAGGATGTTTTTTAGCAAAGCAGTACTTGGTAAGTGCGAGTTCTTCAGAAGTGAAATTTTAAGGGTGTAGAGTTTGTATGTGTCTGACAAAATAAAAGTTGAATGGTAACTAGTGCAGGGAATCTTGGTTTTCAAGAGATATTGAGGCCCTGGATGTCTCGTTCCTCTAAATGCCACGGACTGTTGGGTGCAACCAAAACTCATTAATGACAACCATTTCATAATTCCACTCCTGAACTCATCTGACTTTCCTTTAGTTGTCTTCTGTTGGATTCTAAAAGCTTCCTAATGGTCTTTTGCTCTTTTGTTTGCCCTGTCCTCTGCTTTTATGTTGGTTTTGGATTCTCATTTAACCCACGGTTGTGCCCTGCTGCCATTCCAATGCTTCCACGTCTTTGGGATGTATCGATTACTCAGCTCTCGAATTGCTCCCAGAAACTCCAGCCATTGTTGCTCTGTTGTCACTCCTACCTTTTCCCTTCCAAACAAGTTTGGCCAGCTTCTCTGTCGCAGAAACATGGAGAAGTTCAGTGGAGAAACAGGCTATTTGGCCCATTTAGTCAATGCCACAAAAACATTTAAGCTCTCTAATGCAACTACCTGCACTGGGATCATCACCCTCCGTACCCCTACCATCCAGGTACCTGTCAAACTTCTCTTAATGGTGAAATCGAGCTCATATTCACCACTAGTGCTGACATCTCATTCCACACTCTCACGACCATTTCAGCAAAGAACTTTTCCAAATGTTCCCATTAAATTTTCACCTTCCCCACTTACCCATGACCTCTGGTTGTCGTCCCACCCAACCTCAGTGGAAAAAGCTGTTTGCATTTACCCTATCTATACCCTCATAATTTTGTTTACTTCTGACAAATCCTCAGAGCAATGTAAAATTTCCTTGTTTATGTTTAGAGCCTTTTTTAGGTGTATAAGATGATGAGGGGCAGTGAGTGTGTGGATAGCCAGAGGATTTTTTCCCAGCGTTAACATGGCTAACAGGATGGGGCATAGTTTTAAGGTGCTTGGAAATATATGCGGAGGGGATGTCAGGGGTAGGTTTTTTACACAGAGAGTGTTGGATGTGTCGAATGCAATGCCAGCAGCGGTTGTCGAGGCGGATACAACAGGGACTTTTAACACTCTCTCAGATAGTTACATGGAGCTCAGAAAAATAGAGGACTATGTGCTAGGGAAACCCCAGTCAGTTTCTAGAGTAAGTTACATAGTCGGCACAGCACTGTGGGCCAAAGGGTCTGTAATGTGCTATAGATTTCTATGATTCTATGAAATTCAAGGGAAATCTCCAAACCCACGGAGTGGTGACTAGTAGTGAATAGTGGGAAAGTTACTGGAACGTATGTGCAAGAACCGGAAATATAAGTATTTGGATAGATGTGGACTGATTAAGGATAGACAGCATGGCTTTGTGCATGGTAGGTCATGTCTAACCAGTCTTACAGAGTCTCTTGAGGAAGTTATCAGGAAAGTGGTTGAAGACAAGGCAGTGGATGTTGTCTACATGGACGTTAGCAAGGCACTTGACACAGTCTCATATGGGAGGTTGGTCAAGAAGGTTCAGTCACTCAGCATTCTAGATGAGATAGTAAATTGGATGAGACACTGTCTTTGGCAGAAGCCAGAGTGTGGTAGCAGATGGTTGCCTCTCTGACTGGAGGCCTGTGACTAGTGGTTGCCACAGGGATCAGTGCTAGATCTGTTGTGGTTTGTCATCTATATCAGTAATCTGGATGATAGTGTGGTTAACTGGATTAGCAGATTTATGACCACCAAGACGGGTGGTGTAGTGGACAGCGAGGAAGACTATCATGGCTTGCAGTGCAATCTGGACCCCCTGGGAAAATGGTTTGAGAAATGGAAAATGGAATTTAATTCAGACCAGTGTGAGCTGTTGCACTTTGGTTTGACCTACCAAGGGAGGTCTTTCACAGTGACTGGTCGGGCACGGAGGAGTGTTGTAGAAGAAAGGGACCTGGGAATACAAGTCCTTAATTCACTGAAAGTGGTATCACAGTTAGATAGTGACGGAAAGAAAGATTTTAGCCCATTGGCTTTCGTGAACCAAATCCTGACAATAGATGGATATTATGTTGACTTGTAAAAGAGGCCTAATTTGGAGTATTGTGTGATGTTTTGGTCACCTACTGACAGGAAAGATTTAAAAGAGATTCAAAGATTTCAGAGAAAATTCACAAGGCTGTTGTCAAGTTTGGAGGACTTGGGTTATAAGGAAAGATTGAACAGGTCAGGACTTTATTCTTTGGAATGTAGAAGATTGAGGTGAGATTTGATTGTGGTAGAGGGGCATAGATAGTGTAAATGCAAGCTGGCTTTCTCCACTGAGATTGGGTAGGACTTCAACCAGTGGCCAGGGGTTAAGGGTGAAAGGTGAAATGTTAAGGGGAACATGAGGGGAAACTTCTGCACACAGATGGTCATCTAGGTTTGGAATGAGCAGCCAGCACAAGTGGTGCACGCGAGCTCGATTTCAACATTTAGGAAGTTTGTGTAGGTACCTGGATTGTAGGAGTGTGGGAGGGGCAATTTAAATAGTTCAGCACAAGACCAGATGGCCCAAAGGACCTGTTTCTGTGTTGTACTTTTCTACAAGAACTTGAAATATTACAAAAATTCACTCTAACCCCTTTTACCAGCTGTGCGGACCAACCAGTCATCTCAGCAGGAATTTTTTTATATGGTGTTAAAGCTGTAGCACTTTAAGTTAATAATACATAAAAGAATTCCCAGATGCACATCCACAAAGATAATTTGCGTGAGACTGTTTCAGTTACTGTGGGGCCAGGCACCCATGCAGCTCAGCAGGAACAGGGAATAATACCAATGGAGAGAGTCAAACTGAGCCAGGTCACAGATTGGAGATGGTAGAAATGCCCCCTTCTTATAGAGACAGGAAGAGCATCGGAGAGTTTGATGGTCATTCCAGATACCAGCACTCTGCCCAGTCAGGAGGTGATTTCTCTCTCCAACTTGGGTAGAACCTCACTGTAACAGTGTGATACCAGATCAAACCTTGGCAACTCAAGTAATCTCATCGGAAATGTTGTCCTAAACCCATTGATGGATTTTGTAAATCTTTTCACAGGTTAAAAACGAGAAGGAATTTGTCACCGGGGATCTCAAACAGAAAACGCCAGTTTTGCTGTCTCTGTCTGGATATTTAAGAAGTGGAGCGAGGGATTCAATCGACTATCCTTCCTGCTCAGACTGTGGAGAGGGATTCAATTGATCATTTGACCAAATAGCAAGCCAGTCATCTTACACAGGAGAAAGGCTGTTCACCTTCTCAGACAGTGGGAATAGATTCACTCAATTATCACAATTGAAGGTACATCAGCAAGTTCACACTGGGCAAGGCCATTCATCTGTTCTGTGTGTGAGAAAGGATTCAGTTGGACCTGTGGACACACCAGTCAGTTCACACCATACCTGGTAGAGGCTGGTGATCTGCTGAATTTCTGGGAAAAGATTCACTCAGTCATTTGACCTTATGGCTCACCAGCGAGTTCACACTGGGGAGAAGCCATTCACCTGTTCAGTCTGTGGAAAGGGATTCACTCAGTCATCCAACCTACGGAGTCCCCATCGAGTTCACACTGGGAAGAGGCCGTTCACCTGTTCAGAATGTGAGAAGAGATTCACTCAGTCATCCAACCTACGGAGTCCCCAGCGAGTTCACACTGGAGAGAGGCGCTTCACCTGCTCAGTCTGTGGGAAGAGATTCACTCAGGCATCCAACCTACGGAGACATCAGCGAGTTCACACTGGGGAGAGGCCGTTCACCTGTTCAGTCTGTGGGAAGAGATTCACTCGGTCATCCAACCTACTGTTACATCAGCGAGTTCACACTGGGGAGAAGCCATTCACCTGCTCAGAATGTGGGAAAGGATTCAGTGAGTTATCCAACCTACTGGTACATCAGCGAGTTCACTCTGGGGAGAAGCCATTCACCTGCTCAGTCTGTGCGAAGGGATTCACTCGGTCATCCCAACTACAGAATCATCAGCGAGTTCACACTGGGGAGAAGCCATTCACATGCTCAGAATGTGGTAAAGGATTCAGTGAGTTATCCAACCTACTGGTACATCAGCGAGTTCACACTGGGGAGAAGCCATTCACCTGCTCAGAATGTGGGAAAGGATTCAGTGCTTTATCCAGCCAACTGAGACATCAGCGAGTTCACACTGGGCAGAAACCGTTCACCTGTTCAGAATGCGGGAAGAGATTCACTCAGTCATCCCACCTGCAGAGTCATCTGCCAGTTCACACTGGAGAGAAGCCATTCCCCTGCTCAGAATGTGGGAAGAGGTTCAGTCACTCACGCTCCCTGCAGAGACACCAGTCAGTTCACACTGGGGAGAAGCCGTTCATCTGCTTAGTCTGTGGGAAGAGATTCACTGAGTCATCCAGATTACTGGTACATCAGCGAGTTCACACTGGGGAGAAGCCGTTCATCTGCTTAGTCTGTGGGAAGAGATTCAATAACTCATCCAGATTGCTGGAACATCAGCGAGTTCACACTGGAGAGAGGCCATTCACCTGCTCAGAATGTGGGAAGAGATTCACTCACTCTTCCACACTACAGAGACATCAGCGGGTTCACACTGGAGAGGAGCCATTTACCTGCTGAGAATGTGGGATAGGATTCACTCAGTCATTCCAACTACAGGCACACCAGTCAGTTGTTATGAATCCCTAGGTTTTGTTTGCTGTGGACTGTCATTTTAAGAGAGAGAGATTAGGAAGTTTAATCAGTCTGACTTGCAGCTTGTTTACATCACTCACAGCTTGTTTAGTTTTAACTGAGGACACAGACACTCAGAGTCAGACGGAGATGAAGGAGGAAAAATGGAAAGATCGATACAAGGGAAGTAGGTGCCAAGGGTCACTGTTTGGAATTTTCCTATGCCCGCAAGTATGGGTTAATTATCGATTCATCATACATCGTCTGTGTGGTTGTCACCTCGTTTGATCCATAGGAGTGGATCTGATTTGGGGTATCATGTGAAGACCACCGATGTGTTAACCCTTGCCTGGGTGTGGTGTGGTAATTCACTTGAAGATGATACGCCTTGTGACAAGTCACTTTGGGTGATAATTATTATGTGGATTTGGAAGGATGACAGATAATATCTACAGTGACTGTTCTCTTGTTTTACCACCATGGAACCTGTGGAATTCGACATAATTGCCTTCTCTCGACATTTACCCTGGATTACATATATCTCTCTCATCACCTATTCTGTGGTTGAACTGAACTTTCATACTTTACCATCTCAAGACTCCAAGCCTTGTTCCCCCCAAGCTCAATAGTTTTGGATTTATATTTACACACATATATACACATAACACTGTTAACTTTTGTTTATCTTGCTTAAGTTACTATATTATAAGTCGATTCTAATAAAGATAGTTTTAAGATCAAAAACAGACTCCTGGTGTAGTCTCCACGAGGAAATCTGCAGATGCTTGGAAGTCAAACACACACAAAATGCTGGTGGAGCACAGCAGGCCAGGCAGCATCTATAAGGAGAAGCACTGTCAACGTTTCAGGCCGCGACCCTTTGTCAGGCAGTCTCAGGCAGTCCTGACGAAGGGTCTCGGCCTGAAACGTCGACTATGCTTCTCCTTATAGATGCTGCCTGGCCTGCTGTGTTCCACCAGTATTTTGTGTGTGTTGTTCCAGGTGTAGTCTATTGGTGCTGATTCGTTTCTAAAGCTTTACGATTCATAACAAAATTGGGGCCTGCATCTGGGATAATGAACAGCTATGGGGGCGTAGTCATTAATTATCGATTTCATTGGGGAAGTCCCTTTTGATATGTTTGTGTGTAGAAAATCAGCAGCGGATGCTGATTATTGTTTGGAAGCGGGAACCTCTGAGGCATTAGAGGATGCCAGACGGATTGAGTTGTTGAGTCTTGCTGGAAGGTTAAAACTTGCTATGTTGAAATTGACAATGAGGAGGGAACAGATGCAGAGGGTAATAGCTGAACATTATGTATCTGAGGGTGTGTTTAAAGTGGAGGAGTTGGACGTGTTTCCTGGAAGTAAACCTAGTGAGCTTGAGCTCCAGGACAAGTTAGAAAAATTAAAGATGGAGGCTCCGGAAAGGCAGAGGCAATTTGAGGCTAGAGAGGCAGAAAATCAGAGAGGAGGCAGAAAAACAGAAGGAGGAAGCAGAAAGACAGAGGCTATTCGAGCTGGAAAAGATACAGTGGTTTCAGCAAAGGGGTCTAGCGTTAGACTCTGGTAATAAGTTTGAGGCTAGTCAGGAAATTAAATTGGTACCTCCATTTGATCAGAAAGAGGTTGATAAATACTTACAGCATTTTGAGAAGGTTGCTTAGAATTTAAAGTGGCCAAAAGAGGGTTGGTTCTCTTACAAAGGGGGAGGCTTAGCAAGCCTATTCTGCTTTGACAGTTGATGAAGCAGCTGATTGTGACATAGTGAAACAGGCTGTGCTCAAAGCTTACGAGTTGGTCCCAGAATCATACAGGCAAAAGTTTTGAAATTTGTGGAAATCTGTGAACCGGACATATGTAATTTGCTTATGAGAAGTCTGTGTGTTTTGATCGCTGGTGCACATATATGATGATGATGATAAGTATATGATGATTTTAATAGCTTGAAAGAGTTAGTTTTAATTGAAGAATTCAAAAGGTGTGCTCCTGACGACATAAAGACATATTTAGATGAAAAGGATACTGCCAATTTGCAGGAGTCTGATAGAATAGCAGATGAGTTTGCTTTTACTCATAAGGTTAAGATTATCCCAAATAAGAGCTTCCAAAAGAGTGCCAGAGATCACCAGGGTAAACCAAAAATTACAGCTGTGACTGGTGACAAGAGTAAGGATGAAGGGAAGCAGTTGAAAGAGAAATATTCTGGTCTTGCTTGTTACTATTGTAAGAAAGCTGGTCATGTGATGGCTAATTGTTCTATCCTGAATAAGAAAAATGAAAAGAAGCCAGTCCCAAATGCCGGTGTTCAGTTTGTTGACGCACCTATAAACCCACAGGGTTCTGAACATTCTGTTGAGGCTCAGTTATGGACTGAGAACTCTGACTGAATTAAGAAGGCTTTTGATCATTTTATGTCAAATGGGTTTGTATTAGTAAAGGAAGGGTCAACCCAACTACCAAAAATTCTTCGAGTTACTGGGGATTCTCAGTCACTTATATTAGACAGCATTCTAAAGTTTGGTGATGAGACGAACACTGATGAAGTAAATCTTATTAAAGGCTTTGGGGGTAGCATGGTTTCTGTGCCATTGTACAAGGTAAATTTACTGTCAGGGTTGCTTTTGGGACCTGTTAAAATTGGATTATACTCCATTTTACCATTGGAAGATGTTAGTTTGCTGTTAGGGAATGACCTAAAATTGTTCCTGCAGCGCTGTTGACAACTAAGACAACCGCTGACGACCCACAGATGGATTTTAACATTTATCCTTCCTGCGCAGGAACTCAAAGTATGGCTAAAAGTATGCCGACGCAGACGAATCTGTGCAGCATGATTCTGATACCCATGATAGCCAAAATCGGGATTCAGGTTATGATGACTTGTCAGGGAATTTCTGCCTTCATTGTTTCAACAGGATTCAGTCATAAGTCTGATGAGAAAGATTTATCCCTGTCTGGGAAGGAGTTTATAGCAGAACAGAACCGAGACCCTGAGATTGAAGCTTTAAAAGAAACAGCCCTCTCAGATGATGAGATTAAGAATGTGCCAGTAGGGTATTATCTCATGATGAAGTGTCAATGAGGAAGTGGAGGCCACCTGCTATACCAGCGAGTGAGGAATGGGAAATTGTTCACCAAGTTGTAGTTCCTAAAGTTATATGGCTGAAATTTTAACTTTGGCCCACAGTATGCCATTAGGTCGACATTTTGGAGTGAATAAAACTGTAAACAGTTATGTAATAATTCTACTGGCCTAATTTGAGGAAAGATGTTGTGACCTTTTGCAGAAGCTGTCGCACTTGTCAAGTTGTGGGTAAACCGAATCAGGTCACCCCAGTGGCCCCACTCTGCCCTATAACTGCATTCGGTGAACCCTTTTAAAAATTTATAGTGAGGGGAACTTTGTCCTTGTTAAAGGAACAGTGGATTGATGGGGATGTACATGTTAACTTGTTAGACTCTGTTTAGAAGTTCAAGAATAAATTACACCAAGTCTGTAGTTTAGTGAGACAAAACTTAAAGATCTCTCAAAACAAAATGAAGTGTTGGTTTGATAAGTGGGCTTGAGAAAGAAAATACCAGATGGGAGATAAGGTGCTTGAAATAGTCTCTTAAATTAATGATCTGAATAATGCTATTAAAACACCCGACCAACGTAAACTAACACAGGTGGTACACATAAATATAATAAAGCCATATTTTGACAAGCAGGCACCGTCTGTGAGTGTTGTTGTCAAAACATATTGAGAATGAAACAATCGACTCGTCTGAGAATTTTCACAAGCCAAACATGGTCCCAGTTAGGCTAATGAACTCGGTTGTTCCAGAAAACATTGCTAACGAGTTGGCTCATCTGCAGCCAAAGCAACAACAACAGCTGAAGGAAGTAATCCTGATGTTTAAAGATTTATTTCACGATGTTCCCAAGCAAACCACAGTCGCAGTACATGATGTAGATATTGGTCAAGCCAAACCGATTAAACAACACCCATATTGCATGAACGTCGAAAAGTGTAAATTGGCTGAGCAAGGAATTGAATATATGATGAAAATGGTATTATTAGTCCTTTGGCATCAGATTGGAGCTCACCCTGCGTTATTGTGCCTTAACCTGATGGTGGTGTTAGATTTTGCACTGATTATGGGAAGGTAAATGCAGTAACAAAAACAGAATCCTCTCCTATCCCTAGGGAGGATGATTGCATCAATAAGTCTGAAAAAGCTAAATTTCTTACAAAGATTGATCTGTTGAAAGGGTATTGGTGTGATCCATTGACGGACAGAGGTAGAGAAATTTCTGCATTTGTGACACCTTCTGGGTTGTATGAACACAATGTTTTCTCTTTTGGAAGGAAAAATGGTCCAGGATCAATCCAGAGAATGATTGATTCTGTAATTCCAGGGTTAGAACACACAGATGCCTATATTGATGACTTAGCCACAGGGAGTGACACTTGGGAAAAGCATATCTCTGCAGTAGAGAAGCCGTTTGACAGGCTTTCTCAGGACGACCTTACAGTTAGCTAAGAGTGAATTTGGCCATGCCACTGTGACCTGTCTTGGCTATGTTGTTGGTCAAAGCAAGTTGGCTCCTGTTCGGGCAAAAGTCCAGGCAATTTCTCAAGTTCCTATTCTGACTGATAAGAAGGCTCTTAGAAGGTTTCTGGGAATGGATGGATATTATCGTAAGAACTTTGCTGCTATCGCTCTTTCTCTGACCAATCTCCTGAAGAAGCGTGAAAAGTATGTTTGGACCGAACCTTGTCGGGAGGCATTTGATCGATTGAAAGTTATTATTTGAGGTTAGGCCAATCAATGTAGTGCTGTCAGCCAATTTCATTAGCAGGTTGGAGCTGTGGGTGGCAACACAAGTCATGGGTGCACAGAGAGTAAAGGAGAGGGCCAAAGAGACAACCCTGTGGGTTATGTGTGCTGAGGGTCAGAGAGACAGAGGAGATGGAGCCCACTCTTACCACCTGCCGGCGACCTGACAGCAAGTCCTGGATCCAGCTACACAAGGCAGGGTGAAGGCCGATGTCTCTGAGCTTCTTGTCGATACTTCACGCCTTTGTATGGCTACTGCTCTGCCCATGACTGCAAGGAACTGCAGAGAACTTTGGAGAGCAGTGAACATCAGAGAAACAAGCCTCCACTCCATGGACTCTTCCTACACTTCCTCTCCCTCAGGAAAGCAGGGCATGTACACAAAGAACCTCATAACCTGGACATTCTTCCTGCAAACCCGCTCCCCCATCGGGGAAGAGATACAAAAGCCTTAAAGCGAACCACCCGGCTCAAGGACGGCTTCCTGTCTGCAGTTATAAGCCAAATGAATGATAAAATGGACTCGACCTCACAATGTAACTCGACGTGACCCTGCACCATATGTCTATCTGCACTGCACTTTCTCTGCAGCCATAATGTTTGTTACAGTTATCGTTTTATCGTATATCAGCTCGATGTACCGTTGTAATGTATCGATCTGTGTGGATGGTAAGTCAGGGAAGATTTTCACTGTCGTTCAGTACATGATGATAATAAACAAATTCCCCATTTTAAGTGTGTGCAAATATTAGACAGACTGAGCTTTTGCTCTGGAACCACAGAAGGAAACTGAACT
The DNA here is from genome assembly GCF_030144855.1 of Hypanus sabinus. Lineage (NCBI taxonomy): Eukaryota > Metazoa > Chordata > Chondrichthyes > Myliobatiformes > Dasyatidae > Hypanus > Hypanus sabinus. Next base: position 40,268 of record NW_026779553.1, on the reverse strand, counting down.
GTTGTCTTTCTGAGGAACGCAAATAAATAGAAAAGGCTTTAATCTCTCATTACGATCTGCGGTAACTGGGATCAGGTGACCGGTGGTGGGTCTCCCGTATCAATATCAGAATCAAGTTTAATAGCACCGGCATATGTCATGAAATTCGTTCAGAAGTAGAACCTAATTTTTGAGCATAGATTTTAACAATTGTGATTTAATATAAGAATATAACTATCACATTGTTAAATTATATAGATAGTACAAAATGAAAAAAAGATGTAATAAACTATTTTAATTGTGTGGAACTATTTGACTGACTGGGTTGTTGCTTTGGAAGTAGTGGAGTGAAGCTTAACTGAACTGCACACATTTATGAGAAGCTCAGATAATTATAAAAAGCTAAATTCTCACTTAAGTGGGTCAGACACCCAGAAACATCGGCAGCACTTCAGCAGGTAAAAACAGTGGAATGAAACATGCTGAAAATATTGCCGAAAAAAAAACCATATTGTCCACCACAACGAGAGGACGTGACAGATCCGGATCTCACTGCCTTGTCTGAACGGGGAAAGATGAAGCTCCACGTATAGGTAGAGCAGTGACCCGCAGATGCTGCAGATCTGCAGAGAAACGTGAACAGGAAACGGGATCACATGGCCGCTTTGGTCTCTCACCCCCAGACAGATGTCCGTTTACCCACTACTCTGTGGAAAGACGCAAACGCCGCTCACATCTCCACTCACCTTAACTGGATTAGACATTTCAACCCCCAGGAAAAATATATCGTCTGTCCACTCGATCTATTCCTCTCGTAATCTTATAAACGTCCATCCAGTCTCACCCCAGCCTGCGCCGCTCTGGAGAAAACAACACAAGTTTGTCCAGCCTCTCGTTATAGCTCATGCCCTCTAATCCAGGCAGGGTCCTGGTAAACCTCTTCCCCGCCCTGTCCAAAGCCCCAACATCCTTCCGAGAATGGGGGCGACCAGAACTGTATGAAACACTCCAGATGTGGGCTAACTAGTTTTATAAAATTGTGTTACAAACTGTAGCGTTTTAGAAACAAACCAGTAGCAATAGAGTTCACACTGGAGTCTGGTTTTGATGTTAAAACCATTATCTTTAGTAGTATCGACTGATAATATAGTAACTTAACGAAATAAAGGAAAGTTAACAGTGTAATGTGTATATATGTGCAAGTATAACTCCCAGACTATCGAGCCTGAGGGAACAAAGCTCAGAGTCTTGAGATGGTAAAGTAGGAAAGTTCAGTAATACACGGAATAAGTTATGGGAGAAAGATATTTGTAATCCAGGGTGAAACGTAGAGAAACGGCCGTTACTTCAAAATAACCGCCGTCGATGTTCTTATCCGTTGAATCCGTCCACATACGAGTTATCAGCGAAAGTGACCTGTCACAGGAATACCGTCTTCCAGGGGTTACCAAACAACATACCCAGGCAAGGGTTAACACAAGATATTCCACAATCCACTCCTATGGATTATAGGAAGTGACAGCCACACACATTCGTTGTGGTTCCGTGTAGCGATGATCAACCCACTCTTGTGGGCATAGGAGACTTTCAACCCTCAGCTGCGACTAACTGAAGCGATCAGCGTTTCCTCTCTCTCTCTCTCTCTCTCTCTCCCCCCCCCCCCCCCCACCGACTGCCTGTCTGCAGATCTCTCTCTCTCTCTCTCTCATGGTTCAGTCCACAGTCAGCGCTGTCAGCCTGTGACTGACGTCATAGTCCCGCCTCCTCACGCCGGCGCTCTTAAAGAAACAGTCACAGTACGACCGCAGGCTCGGAACAGCCGCAACACAACTTCCCGACTTTTGAACTCAGTGCTTCAACTAATAAAGACAACCATGCCATTTGCCTTCTTAACCACCCGATCAATCTGTGCAGTCTCTTTCAGGGAGCAATGAACTTGGAGTCTAAGATCCCTCTGATCATCAACACTGTTCAGGGTTTTGCATTTAACAGTGTACTGTCTCATACATTCGACCTACCGAGCTGCCAAGATGATCATCACTAATCAAATCTCACTGAGATTTCTCAGGTCCTGTTGAATTTATTGCAAAGTGCACAAGTAGGGGAAGGTACAGGTACAGAGAGACGCTGACTTGTAGCAGCATCACAGGCAAGTACATTCAGATAACACACGGAACACAAGTTATACGATGCTCTGTCAGTAACAATCTATAAATATGTTTTCTGTCATCAACAATATATAAAATACATTGTGTCATGATCACTATTAAAATGTGCATTTTGTGTCAATAACAGACTTGGAAATGTTGAATGTGCTCCCTGTCTGCATTCCTCCTGTAATCTACAACCAGCTCCTTTGTTTTTGTCACAACGAGGCAGAGGTTGTTTTCTTGACACCCCTGTGTCCGGGTGATGACTTCTTCTCTGTAGGCTGCCTCGTTATTATTTGGGATTCGGTCGATCAATGTAGTGCCGTCAGCAAATTTAATTAGCAGATTGGAACCCGCCACTGCAGCCCCACAGTGCACTATGTACTGATTGCAAAGCTACGAAATTGCATGTGAATAGCCTCCCCTCCCTCAACTCCAATCTTTCTGCGTCACCAGCAGACTGGGACATCTCACATCTCGCTGCCTCCTCCAGGACAATAAACTGTGAACAACTGTGGTCAGGGACTGATCTCTGGGGTACTCCAAACGGTACCTCTTTCCAGTCTGAAAACGTCCCACTCATCCAGACACACACTACCGGCAGTTTATCGATCTCCAACGAAAAAGCCTAATCACCTACTCCTGAGGGTCAATACCATTGCTAACTCTGAGTTTACCACCGTCAAATGCCGGGAGGGACATAATAATCTGAAAGTCTCTAGTCACAGCCGTGTAAATAAAATGTGATCTCAGTCAGTGTGTGGCGCATGCTCAGAACGCGAAGGAGACAGACAAACTGAGCCACGTCACAGACCGATGAAGGGGAGGAAGGATCCATTTTGATACAGAGGGGGAAGCAGAGAGTTTGATGTTGTGGTTGATTCCGGAACTGTGGCCAGTTAAAAGATGAAGTCTTGTCCCCCCAAATTGTTTTGAGATGTGACAGTGTTTTTCTCTGAAGGCACCATGGAAACTAAATAATCTGAGTGGAAATGTTGTCCTTCACCCACTGACGTGGTTTGTAAACTTTTAACAGTTTAGAAAAGACAAAGGATTTGTGTATGGGAATCACAAACACAACAGCACGATAGTTCCGCTGTATCTGTCAGTTCACCAGCGCTTGAATGTCGCCGATCCTTGAATGTGGAGGCGGAGATGGCGGAGAAGACAGCGCTCCCTCTTGCTGCAAGGAGAGCCCGAACATGTGTCCATGCCCGTGTCTGATTGGATACATCGCCCTGACGTTATAGCAGTACTGGCTCTCATTTTGGAAGGGATTCAGTCGGCCATCGCAGATACACCAACAGCTTCGCTCTGGGAAGCGGCCGTTCACCTGCTCCATGTGTGTGAAGAGACTCATTCAGTTAACCCACCTTGTGATGCTCCGGTGAGTTCACAATAAATAGAGGCCACATTTCTGTCCGGAGTGAGCAAAGAGTTTCATTCAATCATCCCAGCTGCTGCAACACCAGCAACTTCACATCAGGGAGGAAGTTCAAATCAGCTCCGTGTTAAATGTTTAACCATCATGGCGACTGAAGGCAGCTGCAGGTTCATAAGGGACTGTTACTGTCAGATTCTGCAGTTCTTGCGGCTGCTCATCGCACCCAGGACTGAACCCTGGTCACTGAACATTGGAGGAGTCTGTTCTGCTGATGTTAGCCTTAAACTAGACTGGTGTTTAATATTGTGGAGCTGTGAAAGATAAATCAATTCTGTATCAAATCCCATGTCGCAGGTACTTAATGTCACTGCCAAACTCACAATTTACACTAGAGCGTCCACTTGATCCATCTGGTCCCTGCCTAGGTTTCTGTTCCATATCAGTATTTTCAAATTTACCTCTCACTCTCGCTGTTGCAAGGTGTCACCACTCTGTGGGAGAAGTGATTTCCCTTGGATTTCTTAGAATCAGAGAAATCTGCAGCAAATTACAGGCCCTTCGGCCCACAATGTTGTTCCGACTGTGTACCCTACTCTAGAAAATGCCTAGAATTACCCTACCACAGAACCCTCTATTTTCCTAAGCTCCATGTACCTGTCTGAGATTATCTTAAAAGACTCTATTGTACCTGTCTATACCACCGTCGCTGGCAGTGCAGTCCACACACCCACCACTATCTGTATAAAAATATATATCTCTGACACCTCCCTTGAACTACTTCCAAGCACCTTAAACTATGCCCCCCCACGTGTTCGCCATCTCGGCCCTGGGGAAAAATCCTCTGACTTTTCACACGATCAATGCCTCTCATCATCTTACACACCTGCATGAATTTCCTGCATGATTTCCCCCAGGCTAATTAACAGGATGAGCTCGCTGAGTATTTGACCTTCCCCAGGGCTCTGGACTAAGGTGGTTAAATTCCTTTTTTCCTTGCTCTTTTCAAATTTTGTGTCATTTTCACTAATTTCAAAGGACTGTGCCTCAGACAGCTGGGTTGTTGCAACGCGCCTCTAAACCCTGACAGCGGACTGGCGAGTGAATCTTCGGTGGAGCAGAGTCAGAAAACAAAGAGTTACCAGCACCAATCAGGGCTTTGGGGCTCTGGAAAGAGATGGGGTCTGGAGGTTCCGAGCAGGAGGAGGAAGAGGAACCAGACCAGCGGGATGTGGCTATGAAGGAAAGATGAGAAACATTTGGAAACTGGTTAATCGAAAAACAAAATGGTTAATTTCTACAAAACATTGCAGATTATCAGCAGATCAGGCAGCAAATGTGGAGAGGAATAAATGGGCAGCATTTAAGCCGATCCCCTTCAGCATGTCTAGACTGTGTACTCCTCTGCTTAGTTGCTGCCTGAACCTCAGAGCCTCTTCAGCATTTTGTGTGTAATCATCTTTGTATTTCCAGCAAATGCAGAATCTCTTTTGTTTCAGATCTGTTTCAGAACACGAAATGCCTGTTGATATTGAGTGTATCGTTTATGGGAGCCGCTTTCTGCGTTAAGAAAGCTGCTGAGTTTTCTACACAGAATAAAAAACTGAGATATGGACGTGGAACCGGTCCCTGCAGAATCTTTTAATGGCACCATACTTACCCATAAATCACCACGTTTAAAATTTCGCTGTCGTTTGAAGCACCGATCAAATGCGCAGGCGTCAGGATCGCAGCCGTCTCCGATAAATACGCATGCGCGCAGTATACAAAATGTCGGGAGGATCGGAAAGGTAAGGGTTTTTCTGACTCTAATTGGGTGACAATTGCTGTGAGAACCGGAGGCTGTCGCCCGCAAACTCAGCACAGGCCAGATTTTTTCTCCTCTCTCAGCCCCACGATCCGTACACGGGCCCCGGGGAGCTTCCGGCTAATCAGGGAACGGGAGCAGATAGATCTCCCAGACGGAGCTGAGCTCCAGATATCTGAATGCAAGGATTAGGAACTCGGAAAAAGAGAACAAAATCTTTCTATCAGCTGTTGAGAAAATCAATTTTGTTCTATCTCCAACCGCAGCAAGTGAAAATCTGCAGAAGCTGGAACTCTTTTAATGCTGGAACAGCATTAGTACTCTTTTCCATAGATTCAGCCCGGCCTGCTGAGTTCCTCCAGCATTTTGTGTGTGTTGCTTGTTCTACCTCCTCTTGTTCTGGACTTTTCTACACGTGAGGACATGTTTTGACCCGTTCTGTCTTGGTACATAATGATATCAAACACCTTTATCCTGGGCAACAAGTAGCCTTCAAATCACAAATATGCCAGACTCTAGTGAGTCAAACTGCTGCCCTTCCCTTCATATTCATTGGCATTGCCATAACCGAGTTCATCACCGTCCGTCACTTGAGGGAGGGTTCAGCGGAAATATTTATGTAAAATACAGAAACTGGTTGTACCTGTTTCCATTTTGGTGATGCAAAATTTGCTGGAGAATTTGCAAGTGGGAAGAAGGGGAGTGATATTTGGAAGTCTGACTTTTTAAAGCATCATTTAGCAAGAAAATTGCACACAGTGACATACAAAAGTCTGGGCACCCCTGCTCAAAATTTCTGTTCCTGAGAACAGCTAAGCGAGTAAAACAATGACCTGATTTCCAAAAGGCATAAAGTTAAAGATGACACATTGTTTAATATTTTAAGCAAGATTACTGTTTTGCATCCATCATTTACAGTTTCAAAATAATAAAAAAGGAAAAGGGCCTGAGTTTGGACACCCTCCATAGTCAGTGCTTAGTAACAACCCTGTTGGCAAGAATCACAGCTTCTAAATGCTTTCTGTCGCCAGCCAAGAGTCTTTCAATTCTTGTTTGGGGATTTTTGCCCATTCTTCCTTGCAAAAGGCTTCTAGTTCTGTGAGATTCTTGGGCCGTCTTGCCTGCACTGCTCTTTTGAGGTCTATCCACAGATTTTCGATGATGTTTAGGTCAGGGGCCTGTGAGGGCCATGGCAAAACCTCCTGAGGTAGTCCATTGTGGATTTTGAGGTGTGTTTAGGATCATTATCCTGTTGTAGAAGCCATCCTCTTTTCATCTTCAGCTTTTTTACAGACGGTGTGATGTTTGCTTCCAGAATATGCTGGTATTTAATTGAATTCAATTTCCCTATACCAGTGAAATATTACCATGCAACTGGCTGTAACACAAGCCCAAAGCATGATCAATCCACCCCTTGCTTAACAGTTGAAGAGGTATTCTGTTCATGAAATTCTGCACCCTTTTTTTCTCCAAACATACCATTGCTCATCGTGGCCAATAAGTTCTTTTGTAACTTCATCAGTCCACAGGATTTGTTTCCAAAATGCATAAGGCTTGTTTAGATGTTCCTTTGCAAACTTCTGATGCTGAGTTTTGTGGTGAGGATGCAGGAAATTTTTCTTCGGATGACTCTTCCATGAAGGTCATATTTGTGCAGGTATCGCTGCACAGTAGAACAGTGCACCACCACTTCAGAGTCTGCTAAATATTCCTGAAGGTCTTTTGCAGTCAAACGGGTGTTTTGATTTTCCTTTCTAGCAATCCTACGAGCAGTTTTCTCGGAAGGACTTCTTGGTCTTCTGACCTCAAAATGACCTCCACCATTCCTGTTACCTGACATTTCTTAAGTACATTACGAACTAAGGAAATGGCTAACTGAAAACTCTTTGCTGTCTTCTCTTGCTTTGTGGGCATTATGTATTTTAATTTTCAGAGTGCTAGGCAGGGACTTAGCGGAGCCCATGGCTGCTGATTGTTGGGCCAAGGTTTGTGGAGTCGGTATTTATAAGGCTTTGAAATTTGTAACACCTGGCTTTTCCACAATAATGGGTGGGACACTTTAGAAACTGTTGTAGGAGGAATTATCTGGCAGAGCTAAGTCAAAGATGTGATAGGGATTCGATAGTTAGGGGAACATAACTAGAAGAGGATTAACGTCCTAGTGGTAAGGCTTGCAAGTGCTAGTGGGAGAGTCAAACTAAAGTTGCAGGCAGAGAGGGAGCCAGAATGACAGAACAAATAATGGAGGGGGTTAATTGAATTGAATTGGCTTTATTACTTATATCCTTCATATACATGAGGAGAAGAAACATTTACATTACGTCTCTGACTAAATGTGCAATGTGCAATTTATAGTCATAATAAATAGTGTGTACAACAGGCAGTCAACATAACATAGAGATACAGGATGAATCAGGATGAATTAGTCAGTCTGATGGCTTAGTGGAAGAAGCTGCCCCAGAGCTTGCTGGTCCTGGCTTTGGGATGTCTGCACCACTCTCTGCAGAGTCCTGCGATTGAGGGAAGTACAGTCCCCATACCAGGCAGTGACACAGCCAGTTACAATACTCTCAATTGTAGCCCTGTAGAAAGTTCTTAGGATTTAGGTCCCTATTTCAAACTTTTCAATGCTCTGAAGTGAAAGAGCACTGTTGTGTATTTGTCACCAGACAACCAGTGTGTATGGAACATATATTATTATATTGTAGCCATTACAGGAACTTGGCTCCAGCCAACAGTCTGAGGAATTTAGAGCGACAAATTTTTCTCTAGTGATCGCAGACTATGCCAAGAAACAAAGCTTGATATATTAAGTGATTTTAGTTTTCCATATATTGACTGAGACTCCTATACCGTAAAAGGGTTAGTTGGGGTAGAGTTTGTCAAATGTGCCCATAATCGGAATGTAGAATTCCCAATGTAGAAATGTGCAATAGGCTGTTAGGAAATGATCTAGGGCTGGTGACACAGAATAGTGCTCATAATGCCATGAGATTCCAAGTAATTATGGAAAAAGAGAGGTCTGGACCACGGGTTGAGATTCTAAATTGGAGAAAGGTCAATTTTGATGGCATCAGAAAGGATCTGACAAGTGTGGATTGGGACAGGCTGTTTTCTGGCAAATGTGCACTTGGTGAGTGGGAGTTCTTCAGAAGTGAAATTTTGCAGGTGTAGAGTTTGTACGTGCCTGCAAAACTAAAAGTAGAAAGGTAACTGGTGCAGGGAACCTTGGTTTTCAAGAAATATTGAGGCCCCGGATATTTTGTTCCTCTAAATACTTTAGACAGTTGGGTGCTACCAAGACTCAGTAATGACTGCAATATCGTAATTCCACACCGTGAGCTCATCCGACAATTTTTTCAGTTGTCTTCTCTTGGTTTTTAAAAGCTTCCCAATAGTTTCTGCTCTTTTGTTTGCCATCTCTTTGGCTTTTATGTTGGCTTTGGCTTCTCATTTCAGCCACGGTTGTGTCCTCCTGCCTTTCCAATGCTTCCACTTCTTTGGGATGTGTCTATCACTCAGCTCCCGAGTTGCTCCCAGAAACTCCAGCCATTGATGCTCCATCGTCATTCCTACCAGATTCCCCTTCCAGTCAGGTTTGGCCTGCTTCTCTGTCACAGAAACGTGGAGAAGGTCAGAACAGAAACATGCCCACTCTGGACGATCAGAATGGTAATCTGTACGGGAGACAAAATAGATGGGGGAGGTTTTAAATAGCAGTTTTGCATCCGTATTGACTCAGGAGATGGACACAGAGTCGATAGAGGTGAGGCAAAGCAGCATCAACTTCAGAGACCCTGGACAGATTACAGAGGTGGAGGTATTTGCTGTCTCAAGGCAAATTAGTGTGGATAAATTCCCAGGGCTTGAAATGTAGATCCCTGGCACCCTGTGGAAGGCAAGTGCAGGAATTGTTGGGATCCAAGCACAGATATTTAAATCATCCTTAGTGACAGGTGAGGTACTGGAGGATTGGAGGACAGACAATGTTGTTCCACTGTTCAAGAAAAGCTCTAAAATTAAGCTAGGAAGTGATATGTTGGTGAATTTCACAGCAGTAGTGAGAAAGTCATTGGGACATATGTGTAGGAACCGGATATATAAGTATTTGGATAGATGTGGACTGATTAAGGATAGACAGCATGGCTTTGTGCATGATAGGTCATGTCTAACCAATCTAATGGAGCTACTCGAGGAAGATATCAGGAAAGTGGATGAAGACAAGGCAAGTGGATGTTGTCTACATGGACTTTAGCAAGGCACTTGACAAAGTCTCATATGGGAGTTTGGTCAAGAAGGTTCAGTCACTCAGCATTCAAGATGAGACAGTAAATTGAATGAGACACTGTCTTTGGGAGAAGCCAGAGTGTGGTAGCAGATGGTTGCCTCTCTGACTGGAGGCCTGTGACTAGTGGTTGCAAAAAGGATCAGTGCTGGATCTGTTGTTGTTTTTCATCTATATCAGTAATCTGGATAGCAAATTTGTGGATGACAACAAGACTGGTGGTGTAGTGGACAGTGAGGAGGACTATCAGGGCTTTCAGTGTGATCTGGACCAGGTGGGAAAATGGTTTGAGAAATGGAAAATGGAATTTAATGCAGACCAGTGTGAGTTGTGGCACTTTGGTCTGACCTACCAAGGGAGGTCTTTCACAGTGACTGATCGGGCACAGGGGAGTGTTATAGCAGAAAGGGACCTCTTGAAGAAGAAAGTCCTTAATTCACTGAAAGTGGTATCACAGTTAGATAGAGACGGAAGGGAAGATTTTAGCCCAATGGCCTTCATGAACAAAAATACTGACAACAAAAGATGGATGTTATGTTGACTTGCAGAAGACATTGCTGAAGCCTAATTTGGAGTACTGAGTGCAGTTTTGTTCACAACCTACAGGAAAGATGTAAGGACTTTGAAAGAGTTCAGAGAAAATTCACAAGGATGTTGCCATGTCTGGAGGACTTGTGTTATAAGGAAAGATTGAACAGGTCAGGACTTTATTCCTTGGAATGTAGCAGATTGAGGAGAGATTTGATTGTGATAGAGGGGCATAGATAGTGTAAATGCAAGCTGGCTTTTACCACTGAGATGGGGTGGGATTACAACCAGAGGCCCTGGGTTCAGGATGAAAGGTGAAATGTTAAGGGTAACATGAGGGGAAACTTCTTCATACGGTCAGTCTTCCGGGTGTGGAATGAGCAGACAGCGCAAGAAGTGCATGCAAGCTCAATTTCAACATTTCAGAGGTTCATGTAGGTACCTGGATGGTAGGGGTATGGGAGTGGGCAGATTAAATAGTTCAGCACAAACTAGATGGCCCAAAGGGCCTGTTTCTGTGTTGTAATTTTCTACAAGAATCTGAAATATTACAAAAATTCACTCTGTCTTTTTAACAGCTGTGGAGACCAACCATTCACCTCAATAGGAATTTTTTATATAGCGTTAAAACTGTGGCACTTAAAGTTAATAATACATAAAAAAAAATCCCAGATGCACATCAAGAAAGACTATTTGTGTGAGACTGTTTCAGTTACTGTGGGGCCAGGCACCCATGCAGCTTACCAGGAACAGAGAATAATACCAATGGAGAGAGTCCAACTCAGCCAAGGTACAAATTGGAGATGGCAGAAATGCCCCATTCTTATAGAAACAGGAACAGCATTAGGGAATTGATGGTCATTCCAGACTGTGCCCAGTCAGGAGATGATTTATCTGTCCAACCTGGGTTTAACCTCACTGTATCAGTGTGATTCCAGATCAAACCTTGGCAACTCAAGTAATCACATCTGAAATGTTGTCCTAAACCCATTGATGGATTTTGTAAATCTTTTACAGGTTAAAAATGAGAAGGAATTTATCTCCAGGAAGCTCAAACATGGCACACCAGTTTTGTTGTCTCTGTCCAGATATTTAAGAAGTGGGGTAAGGGATTCAATCGACCATCCTTCCTGCTCAGACTGTGGGGAGGGATTCACTCGATCATCCTTCCTGCTCAGACTGTGGGGAGGGATTCACTCCGTCATCTGACCAACTGGCACGCCCGTCATTTTACACAGGAGAGAGGCCGTTCACCTGCTCAGACAGTGGGAATGTATTCACTCGGTCATCACAATTGAAGGTACATCAGCACATTCACACTGGGCAAGGCCATTCACCTGTACTGTGTGTGAGAAAGGATTCAGTCAGTCTTCCCACCTGTGGACACACCAGTCAGATCACTCTGGGCAAAGGCTGGTGATCTGCTGAATATCTGGGAAAGGATTCACTCAGTCATCTGACCTAATGGCACACCAGCGTGTTCACACTGGGCTGAGGCCGTTCACCTGCTCACAATGTGGGAAGGGATTCACTCAGTCATCCCACCTGCACAGTCACAAACGAGTTCACACTGGGGAGAAGCCATTCACCTGCTCAGTCTGTGGGAAGGGATTCACTCAGTCATCCACACTACAGAGTCATCAGCGAGTTCACACTGGAGAGAGGCCATTCAGCTGCTCAGTCTGTGGAAAGAGATTCATTCAGTCATCTTACCTGCAGAGTCATCAGCGAGTTCACACAGGGGAGAAGCCGTTCAGCTGCTCAGTGTGTGGGAAGAGATTCACTCAGTCATCCCACCTACAGAGTCACCAGCGAGTTCACACCGGGGAGAGGCCGTTCACCTGCTCAGACTGTGGTAAGAGATTCACTCAGTCTTCCACCCTACAGAGTCATCAACGAGTTCACACTGGGGAGAGGCCGTTCACTTGCTCAGAATGTGGGAAGAGAGTCACTGATTCATCTGCCCTACAGAAGCATCAGCGAGTTCATACTGGGGAGAAGGCGTTCACCTGCTCAGAATGTGGGAAGAGATTCACTGATTCATCCACCCTACAGAAGCATCAGCGAGTTCATACTGGGGAGAAGCCGTTCACCTGCTCAGAATGTGGGAAGAGATTCACTCAATTATCCAATCTACAGAGACATCATCGAGTTCACACTGGGGAGAAGCCGTTCACCTGCTCAGTCTGTGGGAAGAGATTCACTGATCCATCCACACTACTGAGTCATCAGCGAGTTCACACTGGGGAGAAGCCATTCACCTGCTCAGAATGTGGGAAGGGATTCACTCGGTCATCCTACCTACAGAGTCATCAACAAGTTCACACTGGAGAGAAGCCGTTCACCTGCACAGAATGTGGGAAGAAATTCACTTGGTCATCCACACTACAGAGTCACCAGCGATTTCACACCGGGGAGAAGTCGTTCATCTGCTCAGACTGTGGGAAGGGATTCACTGACTCTTCCACCCTACAGAGACATCAGCGAGTTCACACTGGGGAGAAGCCATTCACCTGCTCAGAATGTGGGAAGGGATTCACTCAGTCATCCCACCTACTGGAACACAAGTTAGTTCACACTGGGGAGAAGCCGTTCACCTGCGCAGAATGTGGGAAGAGATTCGCTCACTCATCCAACCTACATAGTCATCAGCGAGTTCACACTGGGGAGAAGCCGTTCACCTGCTCAGAATGTGGGAAGAGATTCACACACTCTTCCACCCTTCAGAGACATCAGCGAGTTCACACTGGGGAGAAGCCGTTCACTTGCTCAGAATGTGGGAAGGCATTCACTCAGTCATCCCACCTACTGGCGCACCAGTCAGTTCACACTGGGGAGAGGCTGTTCACCTGCTCAGACTGTGGGAAGGGATTCACTCAGTCATCCAACCTACAGAGACATCAGCAAGTTCACACTGGGGAGAAGCCGTTCACCTGCTCAGTCTGTGGGAAGAGATTCACTCAGTTATCCCAACTACTGGAACACAAGTCAGTTCATAGTGGGGAGTGGCCATTGTTATGAATCCCTAGGTTTCGTTTGATATGGACTGTCATTTTAAGAGAGATTTAGAAGGTGAATCAGTCTGACTTGCAGCTTGTTTACATCACTCGCAGCTTGTTTTGTTTTAACCGAGGACACAGACACTCAGATTCAGATGGAGACGGATGAAAAATGGAAGGATTGAAACCAGGGAACTAGTGGCCAAAGGTCACTGTTTAGAACTTTCCTGTGCCCACAAGGGTGGGTTAATTATCCATTCACTGTACATCGAATGTGTGGTTGTCACCTTGTTTGATCCATAGACGTGTATCTGATTTGAGGTATCCTGTGAAGTCCAGTTATGTGTTAACCCTTGCCTGGGTGTGACGTGGTCATTCATTTGAAGATGATACCCCTCATGACAAGTCACTTTCGGTGATAATTTGTATGTAGATTTGTAAAGATGACTGATAAAATCTACAGCAACTGGTCTCTCATTTTACCACTGTGGAACCTGTAGAACAGACAGACAGACAGACAGACAGACGTACTTTATTGATCCTGAGGGAAATTGAGTTTCATTTCAGCCGCACCAACCAAGAATAGTGTAGAAATATAGCAATATAAAACCATCAATAATTAAATAATAATAAGTTAATCTTTGCAAGTGGAAATAATTCCAGGACCAGCCTATTGGCTCAGGATGTCTGGCACTACGAGGGAAGGTTAGAAAAGTTTGATGGCCACAGGCAGGAATGACTTCCTGTGACGCTCAGTGTTACATCTCGGTGGAATGAGTCTCCGGCTGAATGTACTCCTGTGCCTAACCAGTATATTATGGAGCGGATTGGAGTCATTGTCTAAGATGGCATGCAACTTGGACATCATTCTCTTTTACGACACCACCGTCAGAGAGTGCAGTTCAACCCCCGCAACATCACTGGCATTACGAATGAGTTTGTTGATTCTGTTGGTGTCTGCTACCCTCAACCTTCTTCCCCAGCACACAACAGCAAACATGATAACACTGGTCACCACAGCCTCGTAGAACATACTCACCATCGTCTGGTAGATGTCAAAGGACCTCAGTCACCTCAGGAAATAGAGTCGGCTCTGACCCTTCTTGTAAACAGCCTGTGTGTTCTTTGAGCAGTCCTGTTTATTGTCAATTCGTATCCCCAGGTATTTGTAATCTTCCACCATGTCCACACTGACCCCTTGGGTGGAAACAGGGGTCACCAGTGCCTTAACCCTCCTCAGGTCCACCACCAGCTCCTTAGTCTTTTTCACAGTAAGCTGCAGATGATTCTGCTCGTACCATGTGACAAAGTTTTCCACCATAGCTCTGTACTCAGCCTCATCTCCATTGCTGTTCGACATAACTGCCTTCTCTCGACATTTACCCTGAATTACAAATATCTCTCTCATCACCTATTTTGTGGATGAACTGAACATTCATACTTTACCATCTGAAGACTCCAAGCCTTGTTTCCCCCGAGCTCAATAGTTTGGGAGTTATATTTACACACATATATACACATAACACTGTTAATTTTCATTTAATTTGCTGAAGTTACTATAGTATAAATGGATACTAATAAGCATTGTTGTTTTCACATCAAAAACAGACTCCAGTAGTAGTCTGTTGCTGCTGGTTCGTTTCTGAAGCGTTAAGGTTCGTAACAAAATGGGGCCTGCTTCTGGGATATGATCAAATTTGAGGATTGATTAATTATCAATTTCATTGGGGAAATCTCTTTTGATTTATTTCTGTTTGGAAAATTTGCAGCAATGGATGTTGATCGATGTCAGGAAGCGCCAACCTCTGTGGCATTAGAGGACGCCAGAAGGGTTGAGTTGTTGAGTATTGCTGAAAGGTTAAAACTTGCTAAGGTGAAATTGACAATGAGGAGATGCAGAGGATAACAGCTTAACATTATGTATCTGAGGGGGTGTTTAAAGTGGAGGAGTTGGAGGGGTTTCCTGAAAGTAAACCTCGTGAGCTTGAGCTCCAGTACAAGTGAGAAAAATTAAAGATGGAGGCTGCGGAAAGGCAGAGGCAGTTTGAGGCTAGAGAGGCAGAAAAACAGACAGAAAATTGTCTCATAAAGTGTAATAAAGGGAAAGGCTTAGCTAGCCTATACTGCTTTGCCAGTTGATGAAGCAGCTGATTTTTTTATACTGCACCAATCATCGCCACTGGGCTATAAACGTGCAAGAGCAGTGTGTGGTTCAGTGCTTTGCTCAAAAACACTCACACTGCCTCGGCTGAGGCTCGAAAACATGACCTTCAGATCACTAGTTCAACACCGTAACCAGCTGGCCACGCACCACACATTATGACCTAGTGAAGCAGGCTGTGCTCAAAACTTATGAGTTGGTCCCAGAAGCATAAAGGCAAAAGTTTAGAAATTTGAAGAAACCTGTGAAACAGACTTATATGGAATTTGCTTATGAGTAATTTGTGTGTATTGCCCGCTGGTGCACATATAAAAAATATAAATAATGATTTTAACAGCTTGAACGAGTTGGTTTTAACTGAAGAATCCAAAAAGTGTGTCCCTGATGACATAAAGATGTATTTAGATGGAAATGATGCTGCCACTATGCAGGAGTCTGCTAGATTAGCAGATCAGTTTGCTTTAACTCATAAGGTTATGGTTACCCTGAATAAGAGTTTCGAAAAGAGTAGCAGGGATAACCAGGGTAAACCAGAAATTAATGCTGGGATTTGTCACAGTTGTCAAGTTTTGGCTAAACCTCATCAGGTCAGCCCAGTGGCCCCACTCCGACCTATACCTGCATTCTGTGAACCCTTTTCTAAAGATATAGAGAATTATGTTGGCCCATTGCCAAAGCCTAAAGCTGGCCATCAGTATCTGCTAACTATTATGTGTACTGCGTCCAGATTCCCAGAGGCAATGCCTCTCAGAAATATTAAAGCTAAAACTGTGGCGAAGGCTCTTACTGAGTTTTTTTTTACTTTATTCGATTTGCCTCAAGAAATCCAGTCTGATCAAGGAAGTAATTTTACATCTGGGTTATTCCAGCAGGTAGTTTCTGAACTGGGAGCAAAACAAATTACATCGTCTACATACCATCCAGAATCACAAGGGGCTTTAGAAAGATTTCACTATACCCCCAAAACAATGATTAAGACATACTGTGTTGAAAATGGAAACAACTAGGATGAAGGAATACATTTGCTTTTGTTCGCAGTAAGAGAGTCGGTTCAGGAATCATTGGGCTTTACTCCATTTGAACTCGTATTTGGACGCAGAGTGAGGTGACCTTTGACCTTGTAAAAGGAGCGGTGGATTGGTAGGGATTTACATGTTAACTTGTTAGACTATGTTTTAAATTTCAAAAATAAACTACACCAATTCTGTGGTCTAGCGAGACAAAACTTAAAGATTTCTCAAAACAAAATGAAGTGTTGGTTTGATAAGCAGGGTTGTGAAAGAAAATACCAGGTGTGAGATAAGGTGCTTGCCTTATGTTGACGAATCCACTTCAGGTGAAATTCAATAGACCGTATGAAATAGTCTCTCAATTTAATGATGTGAATTATGTTATTACAACACACAACCTACGTAAACTAACACACCTGGCACACATAAATATGATAAAGCCTTGTTTTGACAATCAGGCACCATCTGTGTGTGTTGTTGTCAAAACATATGAATCTGGCAACCCTGAGCTTGAAACAATTGACTCGTCTGAGACTTTTTACAAGCCAAACGTGGTCCCAGTTCGGCTAATGAACTCCGTTGTTCCAGAAAACATTGATAACAAGTCGGCTCATCTGCAGCCAAAGCAACAACAACAGCTGAAGGAATTAATTCTGAAGTTTAAAGATTTCTTTCCCGATGTTCGCAAGCAAACCACGGTCTCATTACATGATGCAGATATTGGTCAAGCCAAACCGATTAAACAACACCCATATCGCATGAACGTAGAGAATGTAAATTGGCTGAGCAATTGTTGTAAGCGTGGAAACAGATTCAGTAGGTCTCAGGGGCACAGATTATGGGAAGGTAAATGAAGTAACAAAAACAGATGCCTATCCTGTCGCTAGGATAGATGATTGCATCGATAAAGTTGGAATAGCTAATTTCTTACAAAGATTGATCTGTTGACAGGGTATTGGTGTGTTCTATTGACGGACAGACATAGAGAAATTTCTGCCTTTGCGACACCATCTCGGTTGTATGAATACAATGTTTTGCCTTTTGGAAAGAAAAATGCTCCAGGAACATCCCAGAGAATGATTAATTTTGAAATTCGAGGGTTAGAACACACAGATGCCTATATTGATTGCTTAGTCACAGGGAGTGACACTTGGGAAGAGCATATCTCTGATTGGTAAGAAGGCTCTGAGAAGGTTTCTGGGAATGGATGGATATTATCGTAAGTTCTGTAAGAACTTTCCTGCTCTCGCTCTTCCTCTGACTAATCTCCTGAAGATGGGTGAAAAGTTTGTTTGGACTGAACCTTGTCAGGAGGCATTTGATCGATTGAAAGATATTATTTGAGATTAGGCCAATCAATGTAGTATTCTCAGCAAATTTAATTAGCAGATTGGAGCTGTGGGTGGCAACACAAGTCATGGGTGCACAGAGAGTAAAGGAGAGGGCCAAAGTGACAACCCTGTGGGTTATGTGTGCTGAGGGTCAGAGAGACAGAGGAGATGGAGCCCACTCTTACCACCTGCTGGTGATCTGACAGGAAGTCCAGGATCCAGCTACACAAGGCAGGGTGAAGGCCGAGGTCTGTGAGCTCCTTGTCGATACTTCATGCCTTTGTATGGCTTCTGCTCTGCCCATGACTGCAAGAAACTGCAGAGAACTTTGGAGAGCAGAGAACATCAGAGAAACAAGCCTCCACTCCATGGACTCTCCCTACACTTCCCCTCCCTCGGAAAAGCAGGCCATGTACACAAAGAACCTCATAACCCGGACATTCTTGCTGCAAACCCGCTCCCACATTGGCGGAGAGATACAAAAGCCTTAAAGTGCGTAACACCAGGCTGAAGAACGGCTTCCTGTCTGCAGTTATAAGCCAAATGAATGATAAAATGGACTCGGCCTCACAATGTAACTCGACGTGACCCTGCACCATATGTCTATCTGCACCGCACTTTCTCTGCAGCCATAATACTTTGTTACAGTTATTTTTTTGTTGTCTATGAGCTCAATGTACTGTTGTAATGTATCGATCTGTGTGGATGTTACATCAGGCAAGATTTTCACTGTAGCTCAGTACGTGATGATAATAAGCAAATACACCACTTTAATTGTGTGGAAATATTAGACAGACTGAGCTTCTGCTCCGGAACCACAGAAGGAAACTGACCAGTTGTCATTTCTGTGGAAAGCAAATATATGGAAAATGCTTCAATCTCACATTACGATCTGCGGTAACTGGGATCAGGTGACTGGCGGTGGGTCTCCCATATCAATATCAGAATCAAGTTTAATAGCACCAGCATATGCCATGAAATTCGTTGTCTCTGCGGTAGCAGTAGAACCTAATTAACAAAGGATCTTAACAATTGTGACTTAAAGTAAGTATATATATATATATATAGTACAAAAATATAAAAAAAATGTAATAAGCTATTCTAATTGTGTAAATGTAATAATCTAATTTAATTGTGTGGAGCTATTTGATCCGGATCTCACTGCGTTCTCTGAAAGGGACAAAGGTGAAGCTACACGTACACGTCGAGCAGTGACCCGCAAATACTGCAGATCTGCAGAAAAACGTGAACAGGAAACGGGATCAGGTGACGGGTGGAGGGTCTCCCTCCTGAACTGGTGACTCTGCTCCTCGGCCCTAACATGCTGCCCGACCCATCCGCCGCATTCCCCACATTATTCCATATTTACACCAGATACATGTCTACTTTTCCACACCATATCTACCGCGATCCCTTTCCCTCCACCCCCAGGTCACAGAGTCACGGGCTCGATTCCCATCCCCTTTTTCAGAGACTGGGATCACTGGTTCAACCGGTAATGATGTTCTGCATTTCAATGTGTTCACCTCTCAGTCCTCGATTCTCTAAATGACATTTAGAGTTACCACATTTGATCTTTCTTCAGGTTATGACCCCACCTCTCCAGGGATCAGTCAAGTGAATCTTCATTGCACTCTCTATAACAAATACTCTCTAACCTCATTGTTTATGGAATTAATTTCCATCTTCTGCAGCTCCGTGTTGCCCCAACCATTGAGCTCCCACCCCTGTCACTATTTTCACCTTCCACCTCCCCCCTCACCTGAATCCACCTCTCACTCCCCAGCTCATGCCCCATCCCTACCCCTCACTTCTTTTCTCTGACTATTTCCCCTCCACTCTCAGTCCAGAGGGAGGGTCTCGGCCCGAAATGTTTACGGTCCATCTCCCTCCACAGATGCTGTCCGACCCACTGAGTTCCTCCGGCAGTTTGCTCTTTGGTCTGTATAACCCGTGTTAATATGGGGAGCGGGATTTTACACCATATTGCAGGGTTAGGGTTAATGGATTTTTCGGTGAGACGACAACATTAATCAGGGGTTTCATCACTGAATCCAGTGTTGTGGGACGTAAAGTCCCCTGTTATGTGTACGGCTGTGCCGTGTTGTTGGTGGAGTGGGCAGCGTGGTGTTTGTCTCGATTCGGGTCACAACACCAGAATTGCCAGCGGGATCCACACACAGTGTATTAGTCAACAGAAAACCTCTCGTCCCTGCAGTCTTTGTCTCCTGGTAAACTCAACACCCTGACAGTGTGGACCATAGATACCCCTTCCTCTCAGAGTCAGGGAATCACTCAGACAGCTGATCGCTGAGAGGAATTATATTTATTGGTCATTAAAGTTCGCCCAGATTCGTTTGGACGGATTTGATGTGGAGTTCGGGGTGTCACAGTGACAGGCCCGGACGGCCGAACTCTCTCCGTTGTCCAAACATCCTTCCAGGTGAGGCGACACTTCACCTGTGAATCTTCCGGGGTCGCCCGTTGTGTCCGCTGCTCCCGATGCGGCCGCCTCGACACTGGTGACACCGGCTCCTCCGCAGTTTTGTCGGGTTGGAACGTTTTTAACGGGTGTCGATATTTTTCTTCCCTTTTGTGCGGGAGGGGTGGGTTTTGGGGGTTGATGATCGGGATGCCGTCCTTTCTGATGCGGGGGGTGGGGAGGGAGTTTCATTTTTTTCTCTCTCTGAACGACTTTCACGATTTCTTTGTTTCATGGTTCTCTGGAGAAGGAAAAAAAACTCAGCGTTATTTATGAATTCCTGCTTTGATAATAAATTAATCTTTCAACCATCCGCTCCGAGCGGGACTTCCCGGTGTCCAGACATTTCAATTCCGATTCCCATTCCCGTTCCGACGTGTCATCCCATCCCTTGCCAAGATGAGGCCACCCTCAGGGTGCGGGATCAGCAACTTGTATTCCGTCTGGGTGCCCCCACCCACCCTGATGGCATGGATATCGATTTCCCCTTCCGGTGAACAAATTTACCTCACACCCCTCCGTCCCACTCCCTCTCATCCCCTCTGTCTTTGTACGTCCTCTCACCTGCTTATCACTTCACTCTGGGTCCACTGCTCCATCCCTTTCTCAATATATTGAAGTGTACCTGTGAGTGTCGATACTCAAAATATCCTCACACGTCAGGTGTTACATGGTTCGACCTTCATACATCCAGTTTAGTGTTTAAATATATAAAAAGTTAAAGAAGCTAGAATCTTTACATAAATTATTATCGCAACTAAACGAATAGAAAATATTGTATTTCGGAAGTGACAAATCTTAATGGGAGGAGAGCAACCATTTGGGAGGTTTGGAAATGCATTTCATCTCGTTCATTGCCTCACTAAGTTACTCTTTTTCCTATCAACACAAAGAGAAAAAGAGTCTCTTTTCAATCAACTACAGTTGGTGGAGCGAGGTCAAGGAGTTAATCAGCTACTTATGATATGAAATGACGTAAAACCAGCTTGTAGCCTAGACTTTTTTTTCCATTTGGCTTCCAAAACAAAACTAAATTTATCCAGGTGTAGAAGAGGATTTTGGATGATTAGCTTGTGTATTTTTCTTTCATTATTTTCGACTCTTAAACATAGGTTTCAATGTTCATTCCGTGCTTAATATAGCTCCTTCCTGGAATCCAATGGTATCCATTGGAAAGAGCGGAAAAATGCTTGCATTTGTGTACAGGTATTTCCCAACTTCCTTGGACAATGGGACGAGCGAGAAGGAATTTCACAAATACCTAAATAAAAAACAGTCACAGCTCCAGGATTTCACCAAAAACAATCAAATATCCTAATGTTATTAGTGGTATTTCTCCCCACCAGCCAACACCCCCGCTTCTGTAAAATTCGCTCTATTTAATATGCGGGGTTGTTAAATTCCGCGCTTGTTTATATTGACTTTTTTACAGAGGTGTCAGAGCGGCGCTGCTGTGAGCTCTGGTAGCACTGCACCCCTGAATGTATGAGATAGTACAGTGTTAAATGCAAAACCCTGAGCAGTGTCGATGATCAGAGGGATCTTAGACTCCAAGTTCATCGCTCCCTGGAAGAGACTGCACAGATTGATCGGGTGGTTAAGAAGGCAAATGGCATGGTTGTCTTTATTAGTTGAAGCACTGAGTTCAAAAGTCATGAAGTTGTGTTGCAGCTTTGTAAAACTTGTTAGCACACATCTGGGGTGTTTCATACTGTTCTGGTCGCCCCCATTCTCGGAAGGATATCCGGGCTTTGGAGAGGGCGCAGAAGAGGTTTCCCAGGATACTCCCTGGATTAGAGGGCATGAGCTATAACGAGAGGCTGGACAAACTTGTGTTGTTTTCTCCAGGCTGGGGTGAGACTGGATGGACGTTTACAAGATTACGAGAGGAATAGGTAGAGTGGACAGAGGGTAAGTTTTTTTCCTGGGGGTTTGAAATGTCTGACACATTTAAGGTGAGAGGAGATGTGAGGGGCAAATTTGTTTATTTCCACAGAGTGCTAGGAAGCTGGAAACTATGCCTGGGATGTTAGACCCCACCAGTCACGTGATCCCATTTGCCCCTCCCATTTAACCATAGATGTAACAATCTCTTTGTGCATGTTCACAATCTCCAGGTGGGTGGTCACGCTTCCTCCATGTTGTGTTGGGGAAATCTGATGTTGGCCCCTGAGTCCCGTTAACTTCCCCCCAACTGGCCTCGTTTCCTGAGGCTCCTCACATTTGTCCTGGAGCTTTATGGCTGTTGTGTCTTCTCCCGGACTGGGGTGGGTGAGAAAGGAGAACGTCCCAGGTTGTGGGGATCTTTGATTTCACTGCCTGCTTTACTGAGAGACTGGGAAGTCTCGGGGTGAGAATGTTTCCTGTGATGTGCTGATCTGGACACAAGGACACACATGCAACCTCTGCCAAGGCTCGAACTAGCAACCTTCAGATCTCTAGATGAACGCCTTAACCACTTGGCCACGCGCCAACACATGTGATAGTAGAACACTAAAGAAAACACAATGTTTCCCTTTAAATTATCCTGGTACCAATTTGTTTGTTATTCCTGGAAATGTGTTCAGTACAGTTGTTGCTAACAAGGTGTACATAAGTAATCTCAGGAATGATCGGCTTTATGTATGAGGAGCATTTGATGGTTCTGGACCTGTGCTCAATGGACTTCAGAGGGATGGTGGGGGTGGTGGAGGGATGTATGGTTAAGTAAACCGACTGAATGCTGAAAAGCCTGGATACAGTGGACATGGAGTGGATGTTTCCATTAGACAGCGAGTCTGTGATCCGACAGCACTGTCTCAGAGTAAAGATGCTTCTCTTTAAAACTGAGATGAGAAAAAAGAAATTGGCCTTAAGGTGTCTGATCTGTGGAATTTGTTGCCACAGAGGTTGGTTGAGGCTCCAATTTGGATATATTTGTGACAGATTAATATATTCATGATTGCTGAGTAGCTTCAGGTTTACAGGAGGAAGACGGGGATATGGTGTTGGAATAAAAATCAGCCGTGGTTGAATGATGCGCAGACCAGATGTATCGAATCACCTAATTCTGTCTTATGTCTTACCATGACTGAATGATGGCTCCTTCTTATCCCATATCGTTCTGTGAGATGTGAGGGACAATAAAAGATTGTTCACTGAGATCGTTAAATCTGCCTTCAGTGTTTAAATTTCAGTGAGTTTTGTTCTTAGTAACATTAAGCAGAAATGTTTAGTTCTCCTTTTCATTATTAATGTGCTTCATTGTCTCTCTGGTTAAAGTTAGACCTGTGGTGAGAGATTTATTGGAAGAAAAACCCCAACTGGAGGCAAACCACGACTGAAGACGAGGGAACAGCAACAAGTGAACCAGCCCGAGGACTGAGAGCACCGACTGGAGAGAAACCAATATGACTCGGAGATTCCAGTGATTCAGTCAGGAGAATGTTTGGTGAGTCTCGTTTACTCAAACACTGGTCCTTTAGATATTACATACCTGTACAAAGGAAGGTAGGAAATAGTGGGGAGTGAGACTGAATGTGCCCAGAAGAACCAGTTATGTCTCTGTCAGACCCAGTTGCAATCACTCCAGGTCTGGTAATGTGCTTCCAGCAGCCCAGCCCTTTGAAACCACTCCCATTCCCTCACAGTGGTCACTCAGTTCAAGATTTTGCATCCTCTGATGTAGCTTTTGGTCAGTTCTGAGTGGGGAGAGGGAAAGAGAGGGGAGTGTTTATACTGACTGTCTTTCAAAAACATTAATTGTTTGAACTTGCTGCAATCTCTCTACCCATACCCTGTACTTTCTCAACCAAATTATTGACATAGATGACAAGTAGCAATGGGCATAACCTCAGGGAACGTCACTAAGCATGGAACTCGAGTCCAAGAAACTGCCTCTCACCATCACCCTCTGATTCCTACCACCCAGCCATTCCCAGGCTCTGGGGCTCTGTAACAAACTCAATGTTAACAGGAAGATTAGTCAGTGATTAAGATGATGAGAGAATTGTGGCCTCCTGAAAGGACATGCGAGCTGAGCTGTCTGATTCATTGGACCAGATCCACCCTCGTTGACAACGTAATTTACCCCTTGCCCATCCACCCACGTCATATCACCCACAGTACCCCAACCACCCTCCATCCCGCCAGTGGCCCCACACCCTTCTGACCATTCATCACACACCGACACATAGACAGGCCCCTTTCACCCACGTCCACCCTCCCAGCTTGGGGAACCACAACAAACTGATCCCGCGATCCCGACACAGTGCAAAACTAACACCAGGGATGCAAGACTGGAGAGCCCCGGAGCCTCCAGCTGTCCGGCTCGGTCCCGGCCCTTTGCCCTGGATTTACACAAACCCGAGATTAACCCCTTCCTCACCGCCACCTGAACAGGAGAAACACCCGCATCAGCTGGGGTTGAGCTGCAGTTGGTTCCCGTATGTGTTAAAGCTCCCCGCTGTCGGATATGGAGACCAGAATCGTACGCGGTAAAACCATATAACAATTACAGCATGGAAGCAGGCCGTCTCGGCCCTTCTAGCCTGTGCCGAACGCTTACTCTCACCTCATTCCACTTAACTGCACTCACCCCATAACCCTCCATTCCTTTCCTGTACATATACCTATACAATTTTTTTTAAATGACAAAATCAAACCTGTCTCTACCACTTCCACTGGAAGCTCGTTCCACACAGTTACCACTCTCTGAGTAAAGAAGTTACCCCTCGTGTTGTCCCCTAAACTTTTGCCCCTTAACTCTCAACTCATGTCCTCTTATTTGAATCTCCCCTACTCTCAATGGAAAAAACCTGTCCACCTCAACTCTGTCTATCCCCTCATAATTTTAAATACCTCTATCAAGTCCCCCTTCAACATCCTACGCTCCAAATAATGAAGACCTAACTTGTTCAACCTTTCTCTGTAACTTGGGTGCTGAAACCCAGGCAACATTCTGGTAATTCTCCTCTGTACTCTATTGACACCTTTCCTATAATTTGGTGACCAGAACTGTATACAAAACTCCAAAATCTGGCCTCGCTAATGCCTCCTACAATTTTAACATCACATCCCAACTCCAATACTCAATGCTCTGATTTATAAAGGCCAGCATACCAAAAGCTTTCTTCACCACATGAGATTCCACCTTCAGGGAAATATGCACCATTATTCCTAGATTTCCTCACACTGTCTACAAGCTTTCTCTATTTGTGAACTAACCTCTTCTCTCCTAGTCTCTTCAATTTGATTCCCACCCCCCAACCATTCTAGTTTAAAGTCTCCCCAGTAGCCTTCACAGATCTCCTGCCAGGATATTGTTCCCCCTAGGTTTCAAGTGTAACCCGTCATTTTTGTACAGATTATTCCTGCTCCAAAAGAGGTCCCAAATGATCAAGAAACTTGAATCCCTGCCCCCTGCTCCAATCTTTCAGCCACACATTTATCCTCCACCTCATTCCATTACTACTGTCACTGCCGCGTGGCACAGTCAGCAATCCCGAGATTACTCCAGCCCTCCCTTCTTGCTACCTCTCTCCCTCACTCTCAATTCTCTCTAACCCCTTTCTTGTCATCACAAGGATGTTGTCAGGTCTGGAGGACTTGTGTTATAAGGAGAGATTGAACAGGCCAGGACTTTATTCCTTGGAATGTGGAAGATTGAGGGGAGATTTGATGGAGGTATACTACAATTATGAGGGTTAGAGATAGGGTAAAAGCAAGCTGGCTTTCTCCACTGAGATGGGGTGTGACTATAACCAAAGGCCATGGGTTAAGGGTGAAAGGTGAAACGTTCAGGGGAACATGAGGGGAAACTTCTGCCAGGTGAGTTTCCAAAGAGATCACCAGCTCGTAACCCAGCACGGATGGAAAGCGTGCAGGGGAACCGGCTAGATTCGAACTCGGGACCTTTCGTCCTGAAGTCTGGCACTGATGCCACTACGCCACCAGCCAGGTCAGGAGATATTGACATGGCATTGAAACTGTGGCACTGTATATTAACATTACATAAAGGAAAACCCCAGCTGCATGTCAACAAAGGCTATTTACGTGAGAGGGTTTCTGTTACTGTGGGGCCAGACACCCTTTCAGCTCAGTGGGAAGAGGGACTAATTCAAATGGACAGAGTCAAACACAGCCAAGTCACAGATTGGAGATGGCATAAGTGCCCCATTCTTATAGAGCATCAGAGAGTTTGAGGGTCATTCCAGATACCAGCACTGTGCCCAGTTGGAAGGTGATTTCACTCTCCAATGTGTTGAACTTCACTGTAACAGTGTGATGTCGGATCACACCTTGGCAACTCAAGTGATCTCATCTCAAATGTTGTCCTTCACCCACTGATGGATTTTTAACTCTTTTCACAGGTTAAAATCGACAAGGAATTTGTCTATGGGAATTCAAACACAACACACCAGTTGTGCTGTCTCTGTCTAGATATTTAAGGAGCAAGTGATTCAATCCGCCATCCTTCCTGTTCAGACAGTGGGGAGGGATTCACTCGGTCATCTGACCAACTGGCACGTCCGTCATTTTACACAGGGGAGAGACCGTTCACCTGCTCAGACTGTGGGAATGGATTCACTCAGTCACCTCAACTGAAACTACATACTGGGCAAGGCCATTCATCTATTCTGTGTGCGGGAAGGGGTTCAGTCGGTCTTCCCACCTGTGGACACAGCAGGCAGTTCACACTGGGCAGAGGCTGGTCATCTGCTGAATTTGTGGGGAAGGATTCACTCAGTCATCTGGCCTAATGGCTCACCAGGGAGTTCACACCGGGCAGCGGCTGTTCGCCTGCTCAGACTGTGGGAAGGGATTCACTTGCTCATCTAAACTGAAGGTACATCAGCGTGTTCACACTGGTGAGAGGCCGTTCACCTGCTCAGACTGTGGGAAGGGATTCACTTGCTCATCCACACTAAAGGCACACCAGCGAGTACACACAGGGGTGTGGCCATTCACCTGCTCTGAATGTGGGAAGGGATTCAGTCAGTCATCTGATCTACAAAAACACCAGCGAGTTCACACTGGGGAGAGGCCATTCATCTGCTCGGACTGTGGGAAGGGATTCAGTCATTCATCCACCCTACACAGTCACCAACGATTTCACACTGGGGAGAGGCCATTCACCTGCTCAGAATGTGGGAAAGGATTCAATCATTCATCCACCTTACAGAGACACCAGCGAGTTCACACTGGGGAGAAGCCATTCACCTGCTCAGAATGTGGGAGGGGATTCACTCAGTCATCTGATCTACAAAACCACAAGCGAGTTCACACTGGGGAGCGGCCATTCACCTGCTCAGTCTGTGGGAAGGGATTCACACAGTCGTCCAAACTATTGGCACACCAGTCAGTTCACACTGGGGAGCGGCCGTTCACCTGCTCAGACTGTGGGAAAGGATTCACGCTGTCATCTAATCTACTGAGGCACCAGCGAGTTCACACTGGGTAGAGGCCGATCACCTGCTCAGTCTTTGGCAAGAGATTCCCTCGGCCATCTCCACCAAATGTGCATGATTGTCAAGTCAAACTTGAGTTTCAGGAAGGTATCAAGGAAGAGCAAGAATTCACTGGCAGAGAGGACGGAACCTACTGCCTGAGGGCGGTTTCTGCCCAGAACATTTGGGCGGACCCCGCAGCGTCACAGTGGCAGTCCGAGAGCAGCGTCACAACCCGCGGTAAGATGCCGAACTTTAAATAATTGTTGAGACTGTTTCAGGGAAAGGAACACTGCTGTCACTTCGTTTGGGTGAACTCCGCCATCGGGATCA
The DNA here is from genome assembly GCF_030144855.1 of Hypanus sabinus. Taxonomy (NCBI): domain Eukaryota; kingdom Metazoa; phylum Chordata; class Chondrichthyes; order Myliobatiformes; family Dasyatidae; genus Hypanus; species Hypanus sabinus. The sequence goes on along the minus strand of NW_026779553.1, from coordinate 12,395 downwards.
TCGCACACAGGCACTTCCTGAAAACGGCGCAAGGCTTAAGAAGAGCTCGAGGACCTTCAAGAGGGTTCACCCAGTTTGGAATCATAACGATCCAGTAGAGAAACGGAGGTGCCGGTCCGAAATCGTCTCCGAAGTTCGACAGGCAGCCAGTTTTTCACCTGATCCTAATGCTAATGCTACTGCCACTGCCTTATGACTTATGACTATCCTTGACTAGACTAATGACTGACTTACCGCTGGTTATTTATGACTACTGACTAATAATTATTAACTGCCACGCTTGCGAAAATAAAAATAAAAAAAGGAAAAAGAAGGAAAGCTGTTTGGTCATTGAGTGGAATCCAGTTAAAACCTTCGGGTAGGCGTATTCAGTCCCTTGCAGGTGGGGAAGCTGCACATGGGAGCAAGAACTCCGACTTGACAGTGAAAAAGTGGTTGACAGTGAAAATACTGCTTGACAACACTGTTTGACCAGGAAACAGAAATCTGGGAGCTTTGAGCAGGAACAGCAAGAGCAATAACCTGGAGTCCTGAAAAAGGAAGGAAATCAAGTTCAGATAAAACAACATCAAAGCATCACTAAAAAGTTGTACTCTCACCTGTGAAGCGGTACAACATCCTTGAAAGTAATTTTGATTCGGATTTCCAGTATCATTCTTTAATTTTTCATACATCGATAAAACTTCCAGGTAGAGCTTAGTTAGTTGGAGACAGAAAAAAACAAACACATAGCTTTTTTCCCGTGGCTCTGGAAGTTGATTAATTTTCAGCGTACATTGATGATCAATATAAATATATGTTCCTGCTGTGAGATTTGCTTTACTCAGCACGCGACCGGATGGAAGTTGTGGCCACAGAGAAACAGAGAACAGAAGGAAACAGAGGGAAAGAAACAGACTGTGACGGGGCCTCGGGATGTGAACAAGGATAAAGCCGGAGATATGCGTGGACAACGAGGGAGCAGGTCGAAGATGGAGATGGAGTTGAAAAAGAAGGAAAATAATGCACACAGGCTATATTTCAGCCCGATCACGTCTCCCTCACGGTGAAACTCACTAGTCTGCAATGAGATTAAATTCTGTTCAGAACGAGACCGGACGTGCGGACAGAGAGAAACAGGGAACAGAGGAAACAGATTTTCACGGGACCCAGAATGTGAATGGAGATAAAGAGGCAGATAGGAAAGGACAAAGCGGAGCAGTTCGGAGATGGAAAAAGAGTTGGAAAAGTAAAGAAACACACTTACACACACACACACACACACACACACACACACACACACACACACTCCGCTATGTTTCAGTCTGATCACGTTCCCCTCACCAGCGTGGGGGAAGGAGTGAGCGAGGACAACGTGAGAGGTATTGGGAGTAAAACACCGTGAGCGTCACTGAAAAGGCTGAATCAGAAACAACGGAGAGAATGGAGAAAAGGGAGAGGATTCTTCCGAACTGGACCAACCCAGAGTAAAACGCTGTCAGATGTAACGGAGATTATTAAAATAAAACCAGCGGGGCCTGACTATAAACCCTCCATCGGGGCGAATTACAGCTGAGGTGACCGCTACATATTACATATTCGTTGAACGACACATTTCACCTGTACAGGGAAAACAGCGAGTGGAATATATCATCACAAAACACATACGTATTTCAGTGCGCTCAGTTGTTACCCGTGGTTCCACATATCGGCAAGTGGATAGATTATGGAGGAAACATGGTGTTTGACTGAAATCTCCGGCAGAAACCAACAAGTCGCTCTATGATTTAAGGAATTTGGTTAACAGTTTCAGCGGGTATTTCACCGCGTTCTTCAGCTCCTCTCTGAACTTGCTCGGAGTCACCGCGTAAATACATGTGTTGGTGCAGGAGCTGAGGATCTGCAGCATCGTCGCCGTGGATGCTGCGATATAAATCGGGTCAGTGCCCGAGTAACGAGGGATGTTTGCAATCAGTGCGTAGATATCAAAAACCACCAGTGTTAACCACAGAAATATAAAACTACCGGTTTTAGTGAATAGTAAACCGACCGATTTCCTTCGGTTCTCCATCTCCGGGTCCTTGTCATTCTTTCCGTTTGCTGCGGCCCCGGAGCCACATCCGGACTTTATTTGCAGAAAAAATCCGTCTGACTGTCAGAGCATTGAACAATAAAATCAGAACAAACGGGAGACAAGGCATGAAAATGCGATGAATCATCTGAAATGCGGCCCACGAGGGAGACGTATATAATCTGTCTTTGGTCACACAGCCATCGAAAACTTCACCAATTATCACCAAAGGCTCCAATGTAAAGTAGAAAGTGATACTTTCTAAACAGCCCAGAACACTCACTGTCCCGATAATCACAGCCCCCGTTCTTTCGGTGCAGTATTTTGTTTTCAGCTTTTCACAACAAATGGCCACAAATCTCTCACAGGTGAACGCGACTGTCAGCCAGACAGAGACCCCGGTGCTTGCTATGAGCAGGCAACGAACAATCCTACAAACGGGAGTCCAATAGAGGAAGGAAGACCAGAAGTATATGAAAACAGTCCACTTCAGCAGATGGTCAGAGATAACGACCAGGAGATTGGCCGCTGCCATTCCCAGCAGTAGCGAGTGATGCATTTGGAGAGACCGCACTTTCCTCGGGACAGGATAACAATCGCCACCAGGTTAACTGCAAGCGAGAGGGGGGAAAAACAGAAAAATAACTTAACTGTCAGGGCAGTAGTGCAAAATTATTATTATTAGACTTCATCTTGTGTTTTTCTTTTCTGCTACAAATGGTGGAAACTGGACCCAGAACAAATGAACCCGCTGACGGTGTGCAATATCGGCGTGACAGAGAACTCTCCGCGAGTTTTGTAAATGGGTTCAGTCTGGGTGAATTCCCAAACCGATCAGATGACAGCTGGTTAAACGCTTCCTGGCCGCAGTAAGGATTGGGTATGATACACCAACGTCACTGGTCTGAGCCGCACAGGAATGAAATGAAATCCACATCGGCGGTTCCCTCTGCTCATATTTTTAACATAAATGCGCCATTCGCGTTCTTACATCACCCAGTCAGGCAATTCACAGTCGATTCATACGGACAAAACTCCAGGTCGGCTGGCTGCCACGGATGGAGTGTAGCCCGGTGTCCTCCAGTGCAGACATTTCGATTCACAATTATTCCATGATATCGAGCCAGCGCAGAGGATTTCAGTCAAAGGCAGCATCTCGGCTCCAGTATGGAGCGCTTCCTGCTGCGAAAGCAATGGGATTAATATTGTCAGCGCCTTCCTCCCATGACTGAAATGCGGGGACTGGACAGGTGGCTGTGGAAACAAGTAGCGACAGAAACACTTCAGAACATCGGAATTAACTCTCAGTTTCTGCCCTTTACAGGTGTGACAGCGGCTTACCGGGAATTCCGACGGCAGAAATAACAGGGTAGTAAATGTTTTCTATCCGCCAGATTACTGGATATCCCATTTGAGTGACGCAGTGAACGCTATTGCTCTGAATTCCACAGCTCGGCGAGACACTCTGGGCTGACGTACTGCAACAGGCTCTGATTTATACAGGGGATCGATCTCCAGTGACAAGGTTCCACCTCTGACCGGCGTTATTGAACAAACAAATTACATCACCGGCAGTGTCTCAGGTGTAAATTCTGTGGGGATGTGACATTAAAACGTCAATACCATTGGAATTACCACATTCCGATCCCTCTGTGTAATTTGACCAAAATGTGCAATGAAACCAGTAAATGAGCACTGAGCGGCTTCATTTACAACATTCCACAGTTGTATTGACAGCGGTCACGACTGTTCCCATTTTTCAAAATTAAACTTTCACCGTGATTCTCTTTGCACAAGTATTCCAGAATCGATGTTTCCGGCATTTTCTGCACTTTTCACTGACACGCCTGCTGTTTCATCTACAAATAGATCCGGTTTCCCCTCAGTGATCTCTGGATCCCGGGACACGTGAAAACGCTCCCAGTCTCCACCTGCAGTCTTTAATATCTTTCACTTTTTAATTCAGCTGTCCAGTTTTACCGCTCAGACACTAAATCCATCCCACCCCGTCCGACGTTGTGTCACCATATATATAAAACATACTCGTAGCGTACACAGACACTCGGTCCAGTTCTCCTTCAACCCTGGACGACAACGATGTTTACGTCATTTTGATCACCTTCCCGGTATAATGTTTATTTTCGACACCTTCGATAAGTTCAAAACCGTCCACGGCTCCCTCCGTCTCTTAAACTATCTTCTCCACATCTTTAGAATCTGTGTGTATCTATGTTTACGTGTGTGTGTGTGTGTGTGTGTGTGTGTGTGTGTGTGTGTGTGTGTGTGTGTGTGTGTGAGTGTGTGTGTGTGTGTGTGTGTGTGTGTGTGTGTGTGAGTGTGTGTGTGTGTGTGTGTGTGTGTCTGTGTGTGTGTGTGTGTGTGTGTGTGTGAGTGTGTGTGTGTGAGAGTGTGTGTGTGTGTGTGTGTGTGTGTGTCTGTGTGTGTGTGTGTGTGTGTCTGTGTGTGTGTGTGTGTGTGTGTGTGTGAGTGTGTGTGTGTGTGTGTGTGTGTGTGAGTGTGTGTGTGTGTGTGTGTGTGTGTGTGTGTGAGTGTGTGTGTGTGTGTGTGTGTGTGTGTGTGTGTGAGTGTGTGTGTGTGTGTGTGTGTGTGTGTGTGTGTGTGTGTGTGTGTGTGTGTGTGAGTGTGTGTGCGCACGTGTATGGATGTTTGTAGGCAACTCTTATATACCACAAAACGTACATGCATAAAATTTGTTATTCGCGCTGTGGAGTTTGAAATGGAAAAGTGACGGACAAAGCCGCTGTTAATCCACCTGAGGAACAGTTTGATGCTGAGATACCGTGGCGTTCAATTAGCTATAGGAATATAATGGGCGGATAAGACCCTTCACTGTCCTGTCGGTTACGAGAACAACCACAACACGTTTCTCCATGGTGTAAATACCGGCATCATTTAACAAAATACATTCTGACGTGTATAGATTCGGTTCCGATTTGATCTCATGATTTAACATAAAGATTCCCATGTCTTTGGATTTTTCTTTACAGTGGCCATCGCAGGAACGTCAAATAAAGCCATGACATCAAATAAAGGTACATTGAAAAGTATTATAAACACACACACACACAGAGACACACACACACACACACACACACACACACACACACAGACACACACACACACACACACACACACACACACACACACACACATACATACTCACACACAGACCCTCTCTCTCCCGCAGAGTGTGCGTCTGCGCATTTTATACTGTATATACAGGTTTCCACTGCAGTGCGAAAGTCTGGGGTTCATTCTGTATCTGTCAGTCTCTGCCACAGTGTGAGGGTGTGGGTATCATTCTGTATCTGCCCGTCTCTGTTACAGTGTGAGAGTTTGGGTATTATACTGTATCTGTCGGTCACCGCTACAGTGTGAGTGTGTGGGGTTCATTCTGTATCATTCAGTTTCTGTTACAGTGTGAGAGTGTTGGGTTCATTCTGTATCTGTCCGACTCTATGACAGTGGGAGAATGCGGGTTTCATTCTGTGTCTATCAGTCTCTGTATCACTGTGAGAGTGTGGGTTTCATTCTGTATCTGTCAGTCTCTGTATCACTGTGAGAGTGTGGGTTTCATTCTATATCTGTCAGTCTCTGTTACAGTGTGAGAGTGTGGGTTTCATTCTGTATCTGTCAGTCTCTGTTACTATGTGAGAGTGTGGTTTTCATTCTGTATATGTCAGTCTCTGTTACAGTGTGAGAGTTTGGGTATTATCCTGTATCTGTCAGTCTCTGCCACAGTGTGAGTGTGTGGGGTTGATTCTGTATCAGTCAGTTTCAGTTACACTGTGAGAGGGTGGGTTTCCTTCTGTATCTGTCTGTCTCTGCCACAGTGTGAGAGTGTGAGGTTAATTCTGTGTCTGTCTTTCTCTGTTACAGTGTGAGTGTGTGGAGTTCATTCTGTATGTGTCTGTCTCTGTTACAGTATGAGAGTGTGGGTTTCTTTCCGTATCTGTCAGTCTCTGCCACAGTGTGAGTGTGTAGGGTTGATTCTGTATATGTCAGTCTCTGTTACAGTGTGAGAGTGTGGGTTTCATTCTGTATCTGTCAGTCTTTGCCACAGTGTGAGGGTGTGGGGTTCATTCTGCATCTGTCAGTCTCTGTTACAGTGTGAGAGTGTGGGTTTCATTCTGTATCTCTCAGTCTCTGCTTCAATGTGAGAATGTGGGTTTCATTCTGTATCTGTCAGTCTCTGTTACAGTGTGAGAGTGAGAGTTTCATTCTGTATCTGTTAGTCTCTGCGACAGAGTGAGAGTGTGAGGTTAATTCTCTATCAGTCCGTCTCTGATACAATGTGAGATTTTGGGTATTATACTGTATCTGTCAGTCTCTGCCACAGTGTGGGGGTATGGGGTTCATTCTGTATCAGTCCGTCTCTGTTACAGAGTTAGAGTTTGAGAATTATACTGTATCTGTCAGTCACTGCCACAGTGTGAGTGTGTGGGGTTCATTCTTTTTCCGTCAGTTTCTGTTACAGTGTGAGAGTGTGGGTGTCATTCTGTATCTGTTAGCCTCTGCGACAGTGTGAGAGTGTGGGTTTCTTTCTGTATCTGTCAGTCTCTGCGACACTGTGAGGGTGTGGAGTTCATTCTGTATCTGTCAGGCTCTGTTCCAATGTGAGAGTGTGTGTTTCATTCTGAATCTGTCAGGCTCTGTTCCAATGTGAGAGTGTGTGTTTCATTCTGTATCTGTCAGGCTCTGTTCCAATGTGAGAGTGTGTGTTTCATTCTGTATCTGTCAGGCTCTGTTCCAATGTGAGAGTGTGGGTTTCATTCTGTATCTGTCAGGCTCTGTTCCAATGTGAGAGTGTGTGTTTCATTCCTTATCTGTAGGTCTCTGTTCCAGTGTGAGAGTGTGGGTTTCATTCCGTATCTGTCAGTCTCTGTTACACTGCGAGAGTGTGGGTTTCATCCTGTACCTGTCAGTCTATTTTACAGTGTGAGAGTGTGGTTTTAATTCTTTATCTGTCAGTCTCTGCTCCAGCTTTAAGTGTGTCGTCTCAGTTCGGTACTTCAGAGCCGCTGATTCAGTGTGAGCGGGATTATTTTTTCCCTTCTTTGCCGCTGTTCCTCAAATCTAGCAAATACTCATGAAATAGATACTTTATTCCCTGAGCTGTTTTTAGAACAAGAGTCTCCTGCAGTACATTTATGTTACAATTTTGAGATAGACACTGCACTGATGAATGCTAACGTTTGTATTGATTGCTGCATTCGGCGGAACAGATTCACATAGCAAAGGGACCATTCCGCCCGGCGTCGTTGTGCACGCCAATTGAGCAGCGCTTGATCTGTAACTTTCTGTGGCTTTGCAACTCAACATTCCAAATTTTGAATGAAAAAAAGCTAATTAAATAAACTCATTACTTTACATATATAAATAGATAGATAAATTAATAAATATGATTAATTAAATAAATTAATCAATTAACCGAAAAAATGCATCGCGATTCATATTCTATCAGCATTTATATGAATATATTCCTTCTGCCATTTTAAATTGCTCCATTCACAGTGTATCTCTGCACTGTTATTTTTGCCGATTTTGTCAATGTGCACCAGACTATGAAATGATTCAAGTGATGTCCGACTCAGAAATCATATAAATTAATTTCTATTTTCTTATAACAACTTCTGACGTGTCTGTTTTCTCGCCATCTGTATTTTTCATTCATAAAATATTGACTGCTTTGTTTTGTGCAACACTTTGAGATCTTGTGAGTAGGAATGTGAGGAAAGCTCAAGTTTCACAGTTGGGAAGCTGGAGTTTTTATCTCAACAGATGAGAAACCTGTACCATCAGTTCCCTTGGTGAGCTAAATATCTGAGAAGACAAGATAAAACAGTTATAAAATGGTGAATGCTCAGTTTAGAACTTCCTAGGAAAGCAGCGGTGAGGCTGGTGAGTTAAGGAAACTAGAATCAAGTTGGGTAGTGAAGCGGAATCCAGATAACAGGGCTGACAGAGAAACCACCAAACTGTACACATATAGACTTAGTCATCACACAGCCACAGGATCGGGAGTTAGCAATGGTACAAAGAGGAGAGAATTCTGACGACTTTGGGAAATATCAAGGGATACAGGCACGGAATGGAATTATAATTAATAATGGTGAATTTGTTGTGCCAGAAAGTGGGAGAAACCAGGTGATATATTGGCACGATGACATTTGTGGGCATCAAGGAGCAGATAGAACTATGGAGCAACTGAGGAATCTATCTGGTTGCCAAAATTGCGACGAGATGCAGAACATTATTGTTTGAATTGCTTAATTTCTGTCCGGTGATAACCTACATAAATCGGCTGCCGAAGCAGTTTCAGGACACGCACTCCCGTAGAAAGACCATGGGTTAATATGCAGGTTTATGTTATTGGATATTTATCTCCATCCGCTGGCGGACTGAAGTAACTCCTCAAGATAGTGGATGCGTTCACCAAGTGGATAGAGTTCTTCTCAATTCGATAATGAAGATGGCTGACGATAAGGACCGGATTTTGTCCGAGAGAGTTTTTTACCCGTTAGGGATTGCCAAGGACTTTGGAATCAGATGAAAGTCCCCTCTTCACCACACAGGTGATACAAAATCTAATGAAACAGTTTGGGGTAAGGGAGATGTTCCAGATCCCCTATCGACCACAACGCAGTGCGATTATTGAAGAGATGAGCAGGACTTCAAAAGCAATATTAGCTAAAATGGTTAAACGCACATGGGACACTGTCTTACCCTATGTTCGTATGATAGCTGTTGTCTGCCCCGTTCGGATATGATCGAAGTGCCGAGAGAGAGAGCCACTGTGATGCGGGTCAAGAGTTCAGAGCCAAACAGTGTATTAAATATTGCGCTCATAGTGGAAAACGAAGCCAAAACTGAGCTGAAAGGAATAACTAAATGAAAATGAACACCGAACATCTTCAGAGCCAGTTGACTCGACAGCCCAATTTCTCAGGCAATGCGGGATTCAAGCAGGCAACAAAACATTGCGGTGCTTTGCTCAAGTATCGGTAAGCACTATGACGAACAGTAATAATTAGCTGATGCATGCATATTCACTGGCCCAATTGCCGTAACTGCTGCGCTACCGTTACTGTGTTTCGGACAGGGAATGCCCTCCCTTGGTGAAGCCGCTGAGGCGTCACAGACCTGTGTCCGCTGGAAGTCCTGGATGAGCAACTTGTCAAAGATGTCCTTCGTCAGGAGGAGCCGCACCATATAGACCAGGAAACCAACCATCAAACGAAGCGGAGGGTGGGGCACAGTGATTCTAGCCAGGCTAATAACTTCGTATACTGGGTATATCTTCAGTGATGGTAGTAGACCTAATCTATACGACACCTCGTTAAAAACCGTTTCCATTACAAACGGGTCCCATATAGCGCGGTGCCAATTTGCGGCTCAAACTTTCATGTGAAGATTCCTTGATGCCATCCATAATCCCGCTCCTGGCTTGAATGGCCTTGCCCGTCGAAGCAGCGGATCAGCCTGCCGGATATGTTCTTTCTGGGCGCGCAGCAGAGAAGCCCTGGCTTATCTCCAGGTGCGTTTGTGGCGCTGGGTCAACTGTTGAGCAGCAGGAACTCCTGCATCGGTCTGCTGCTCAGGGTAGAGCGGGGGCTGGAACCTCTTCTGGGATTCAATGGACGACTGGAGGTTATTGTGGGCGATCTCTGCCTAAACCAATTGTGACCTCCAGGACGGGGGTTTAGAGGAGGCAAAGCAATGCCTGGCTGTCTCCAACTCCTGGTTCACTCTCTTAGTCTAGCCATTGGATTTGGAGTGGCCGCCTTCTGAATAGTCTGAGACAGGGTAGTAAAGTTTTGGCTCAGCAGGGCTGCGGTGAGAACAGCCGCAGGCAAGGTAAGTAGGTAAGTTCATCCCTTATTTTGTATTCAGATCTTGAGCGAGTATGTCTGCAGAGCCAGTGTTCTGTTCTGAGGTCAGATGTGGGATATTCCGTAGACTCCGAGAGCCCATATCAGCGCCCGATGCCCCGAGAAGCAGCTCCTCAGAGAGCGTGCTAGGGACTGGAGCTCCAGCTCGATGCCCATCTGTCATGGCCCCGTCTGGCAAAACCTCCCCTCCCCATCTTGCTGTTATCTCCTGGACTGAGCCTTAATCCCCTCGTCTGATTCCCAATTGTTCCCAATTCCATTAATCACAGCGCACCTTGTGTCCATTAGCAAACCGAGGATAAAACTCAGGCGTCACAGCCACGAGTTTCCAGTTCGTTGGTCGACTCTAGTGTGAGTAAACCTCGTTTCTTGTTTCCTTTGGGCTGTCAGTTCCAAGCTCCGCACCATTTCCTAGATAATCTGCGTAAACCTTGTCTCCGTGTAAAGACTCTCCTGGATACCGGATCCCTGTTCGCGACTGTGCTAACGCCTCACGACTCTGCCGCCGCGCCTGTGTCCTGCACTTGGGTTCGTCCCCAGCCATGTCCTTGCAGCACCATCGGCTTGTGAGGGAGAGTGAGGCAGTGATAGACAGGAACTACAAGGAGGTCGTCACAACAATGGTTCAGGAGACAGATAAATGGTTGACTGTCAAATGGGGGAAGGGAGACAAGTCAGAGTGTGGAGGTCACTGCAGCCGTCCCTCTCAACATTAAGTACTGTATGTTTAGTACTGTTGGGGGGATGAGCTACCGGATGGAAGCAAAGGTTTCGCCGTGACTCTGTCACTGAGTCTGGCTCTCTGGCAAACAGGAAACACGGATTGTAGTTTGCCTCGCAGGTGCCAGGATCCACGGCATTTCTGGACGCGTCCTGAAAATTGAGTGCGAACACACAGAAGTCCTGGTACACATTGTATCCACCGAAATAGGAAGAAAAAGGGTGGTGGTCCCGAAAAAAAAAGAGAATATAGGAAGTTAGGAAAGAAGCAGCAAAGCAGAACCTCAAGGGTAGTAATCTCGGGTTTACAGCCTGTGAGTGCGACAGTAAGGATGGGGATTGAATGAAGTGGCAGATATATGCGTGGCTTAAGAATTGAAGCAGGAAGCAGGGATTTGGATTTCAGGATAATTGGGAACATTTCTGGGGCAGGTGGGTCCTCTTCCACAGGGAGAGTTGCACTTGAATCTGAGAGGGGGTCATTATTCTTGCAGGCAGATTTACAAGTGCTGCATGGGGTGGTTTAAACTATTATGGCAGGGGTTGCGAACCAGGCTGATTGAGCTGGGGATGAGAGAGAATGTTAACAACCATATGGCGGGTGTTACCGAAATGTAGGAAAGGACAAACCAAGGACTTACTACATATGCAGCCAGAGCAAAGAGTTAATTTGTACCGCAGATACAAAATTCAAAATGGCGAAGAATGCAGGACTGAGGGTGCTCTGTTTAAATCCGCGCAGCATTCAGGATAACGTGGGCGACCTCGTAGAGCAATTAGGGATAGGTGGGTATGACATTGTGGGCATCAATGAGTCAAGGATGAAGAAAGGCCATAGTTGAGAGCTTAGCATTAAAGGATATACTCTGTATGGAAAGAACAGTCAGGAAGGCATAGGCGGTGGTGTGAATCTATTGGTCAGAGTTGGAATTACATCTTCAGAAAGAGGTGACATGGGGACAGAGAACTTTGCAACTTTTGGTTGTGTGGAGTTAAGAAATTACAAGGGTAAAGAAAAAAAAAGATCATGAAAAACATCTAAGACCTCCGAATACTGGCCAAAGTGTGGGTTGAGATTGCCAAGGGTGCTCGAAAAGGCATGCAATAGGGTAATGACTGAATTGTAACGGGGGATCTCAATATGCAGGGCGACTGGGAAAATCAGGTGGTGTCGGATCGCCAGGGAGTAAAATCGTTAATTACCTACAGGATGGCCTTTCAGAGCAGCCTGAGCTTGAGCCTATTCAGTGAAAGGCTGTCTTAGATTGGGTGTTGTCTAATAACCCCGATAGTTATTAGGGAACTTAACGCAAAGGACCCGTTAGATGGCAGGGATCATAATATGATTGAAGTCATACTGCAATTAGAGACGGAGAAGCATAAGGCACATGCATCTCTATCCCAATGAAATAAAGGACATTGTTGGACATGAGAGTCGAGACTGCGACTCCGGTGGATTGAAAGGGAACAGTAGGGATAACGTCAGTGCAGTGGAGGCTGAAGTTTCTGAGAATAGTTCACAAGGCTCAAGATAGATATACCAAACAGAAGAAGAGGTTTTCAAAGGCGGTGGCTGGCAACCGTGCCTGACAAAGTTAAAGGGTGCATAGAAACCGCATCTAAAGTAGGAAACTGGATAATTTCGAAACTTCTAAAATACAACAGAAGGCAACTAAAAATCTATAATAAAGGTAAAGATGACATATGAGGTT
>NW_026779552.1:0-92437 GCF_030144855.1 Hypanus sabinus | reverse complement strand
ACACTGTCAGAGGGAGAGTACTGAGGGAGTGTAACACTGTCAGTGGGACAGTACTGTGGGAGTGTCACACTGTCTGAGGGACAGTACTGAGGGAGTGTCACAGAGGGACAGTACTGAGGGAGTGCAACACTGTCAGAGGGACAAAACTGAGGGAGTGCCACGCTGTTAGAGGGACAGTACTGAGGGAGTGTCACACAGTCATAGGGAAATTACTGAAGGAGTGTCTCTCTGTCAGAACGTCAGTACTGAGGGTGTGTCAAACTATCAGAGGGACAGTGCTGAGTGTGTGTCAAACTGTCAGAGGGAGAGTACTGAGGGAGTGTAACACTGTCAGAGGGACAGTACTGAGGGAGTGTCACACTGTCAGCGGGACAGGACTGAGGGAGCGACACACTGTCAGAGGGACAGTACTGAGCGAGTGTCACACTGTCAGAGGGAGAATACTGAGCGAGTGTCACACTGTGAGAGGGATATAACTGAGGGAGTGTCACACTGTCAGAGGGACCGTACTGAGGGAGTGTCACACTCTCAGAGGGACAGTCCTGAGGGAGTGTCACACTGTCAGAGGGACAGTACTGAGGGAGTGTCACACCATCAGCGAGATAATACTGATGGAGTGTCACACTGTCAGAGGGACAGTACTGAGGGAGTGTCACACTGTCAGAGGGACAGTACTGAGGGAGTGTCACATTGTCAGAGGGAGAATACTGAGCGAGTGTCACACTGTCAGAAGGACCGTACTGAGATAGCGCCACACAGTCAGAGGGACAGAGCGGAGTGTGTGTCGCACTGTCAGAGAGATAGTACTGAGGAAGTGCTGCAAATAAAACTTCTGTAGTTTTGTATAAAATGGGGCAGAAGGCAGAAGTATCACTCTGTCAGGCGATGGTACTGTGAAAGTGTCACTCTGTGAGAGTGACAGGTGAGCGAGTCTCTGACACTGAGAGGGACAATACAGAGGGAGAGTCACACGGTCAGCTGGACAGTCCTGAGGGAGTGTCACACTATCAGAGGGATATTGCTGAGAGAGTCTCACAATGTCAGAGGGACAATACTGAGGGAGAGTCACACTAACAGAGGTATATTACTGAGGGAGTGTCAAACTGTCAGAAGGACAGTACTCAGGGAGTGTCAAAATGTCAGAGTGAGAGTACGGAGGGAGTGTCACACTGTCACAGGGAGAGTACTGAGGGAGTGTCACACTGTCAGAGGGACAGTACCGAGGGAGTGTCACACTGTCAGAGGGGCAATACTGAGGTAGTGTCACACTGTCAGAGGAACAGTACTGAGAGAGTGTCACACTGTCAGAGGGACATTACTTTGGGAGTATTGCACTGTCACAAGGACAGTACTGAGAGAGTGTCACAATGTCAGAGGGAGTGTACTGAGGGAGTGTCACAGTGTCAGAGGGACATTACTGAGTGAGTGTCATACTATCAGAGGGACAGTACTGAGGGTGTGTCACACTATCATAGGGACAATACTGAGGGAGTGTCACACCATCAGCGAGACAATACTCAGGGAGTGTCACACTGTCAGAGGGACAGTACTGAGGGAGTGTCACACTGTCAGGGGGACAATACTGAGCGAGTGTCACACTGTGAGAGGGATATAACTGAGGGAGTGTCACACTGTCAGAGGGACCGTACTGAGGGAGTGTCGCACTATCAGAGGGACAGTACTGAGGGAGAGTCACACCATCAGTGAGACAATACTGAGCGAGTGTCACACTGTCAGAGGGATATAACTGAGGGAGTGTCACACTGTCGGAGGGACAGTATTGAGGGAGTGTCACACTGTCAGAGGGACAATACTGAGCGAGTGTCGCACTGTCAGAGGGATAATACTGAGGGAGTGTCACACTGTCAGAGGGACAGTACCGAGGGAGTGTCACACTGTCAGAGGGGCAATACTGTCGGAGTGTCACACTGTCAGAGGGACAGAATTGAAGGAGTGTCACACTGTCAGAGGGACAATACTGAGGTAGTGTCACACTGTCAGAGGGACAGTACTACGGGAGTGTCACACTGTCAGAGGGACATTACTGAGGGAGTGTCACACTGTTACAGGGACAGTACTGAGGGAGTGTCACACTGTCAGAGGGTTAGTACTGAGGGAGTGTCATACTGTCAGAGGTACAATACTGTGGGAGTGTCACACAATCAGAGGGATATTACTGAGGGAATGTCACAGTGTCAGAGGGACAGTACTGAGGGAGAGTACCACTGTCAGAGGGAGAATACTGATGGAGCGACACATTGTCAGAGGGACAGTACAGAGGGAATGTCACACAGTCAGATGGACAGTACTCAGGGAGTGTCATACTGTCGGAGGGACAATACTGAGTGACTGTCACACTATCAGAGGGATATTACTGAGGGAATGTCATACTATCATAGGGACCGTACTGAGATAGCGCCACACAGTCAGAGGGACAGAACGGAGTGTGTGTCGCACTATCAGAGAGATAGTACTGAGGAAGTGCTGCAAATAAAACTTCTGTAGTTTTGTATAAAATAGGGCAGAAGGGCGGAAGTATCACTCTGTCATGGGGATGGTACTGTGAAAGTGTCACTCTGTGAGAGGGACAGAAGTGTGCGAGTCTCTGACAATGAAAGGGACAATACAGAGGGAGAGTCACACCGTCAGAGTGACAGTACTGAGAGAGTGTCACACTGTCAGGGTACAGTACTGCGGAAGTGTCACACTGTCAGAGGGACAGTACTGGGGGAGTGTTACGATGTCAGAGGGAGAGCACTGAAGGAGTGTCTCACTGTCAGTGGGACAGAATTGAGGAAGTGCCAAACTGTCAGAGGGACAGTACTGAGGGAGAGTCACACTGTAAGAGGAATAGTACTGAGGGAGTGTCACACTATCAGAGGGACAGTCCTGAGGGAGTGTCATACTCTCAGCGGGACAGTACTGAGCGTGTGTCACACTATCAGAGGGACATTACTGAAGGAGTGTCTCACTGTAAGAGGAATAGTACTGAGGGAGTGTCATACTATCAGAGGGATAGTACTGAGGGTGTGTCATACTATCAGAAGGACAATACTGAGGGAGTGTCACACTGTCAGAGGGATATAACTGAGGGAGTGTCACACTGTCAGAGGGACAGTACTGAGGGAGTGTCACACTGTCAGAGGGACAGTACTGAGGGAGTGTCACACTGTCAGAGCGACAATACTGAGCGAGTGTCACACTGTGAGAGGGATATAACTGAGGGAGTGTCGCACTGTCAGAGGGACCGAACTGAGGGAGTGTCACACTGTCAGAGGGACAGTACTGAGGGAGTGTCACACTGTCAGAGGGACAGTACTGAGGGAGTGTCACACGGTCTGAGGGACAGTACTGAGGGAGGGACACACTCTCTGAGACACAGTACTGAGGGTGATTCATACTATCAGAGGGACAGTACTGAGGTAGAGCCGCACGGTCGGAGGGACAGAACGGAGGCTGCGTCGCACTGTCAGAGGGACAGTGCTGAGGAAGTGCCATAAATAAGACTTCTCTAGTTTTGTTTAAAATGGGGCAGAACTGCAGAAGTGTCACACTTTCAGGGGAAGGTACAGAGAAATTGTCACTCTGTGAGAGGGACAGAAGTGAGCGAGTCTCTGACTGTCAGAGGGGCACTATAGAGGGAGCGACACATTGTCAGAGGGACATTACTGAAGGAGTGGCACACTGTCAGAGGGACAGTACTGAGAGAGTGTAACACTATCAGAGGGATATTACTGAGGGAGTGTCACACTGTCAGAAGGTCAGTACTGAGGGAGTGTCACAATGTCAGAGGGAGAGTACGGAGGGAGTGTCGCACTGTCACAGGGAGAGTACCGAGGGAGTGTCACACTGTCAGAGGGACCGTACCGAGGGAGTGTCACATTGTCAGAGGGGCAATACTGTGGGAGTGTCAGACTGTAAGAGGAATAGTACTGAGGGAGTGTCACACTATCAGAGGGACAGTACTGAGGGAGTGTCATACTATCAGAGGGACAGTACTGAGGGAGTGTCACACCATAAGAGAGACAATACTGAGGGATTGTCACACTGTCAGAGGGACAGTACTGAGGGAGTGTCACACTGCCAGAGGGTCATTACTGAAGGAGTGTCTCACTGTCAGAATGTCAGTACTGAGGGAGTGCCAAACTGTCAGAGGGACAGTGCTGAGGGATTGTCACACCATCAGAGGGAGAATACTGAGGGAGTGTCACACTGTCTGAGGGACAGTACTGAGGGAGTGTCACAGACGGACAATACTGAGGGAGTGTCACACTGTCAGTGGGACAATTCTGAGGGAGTGTCACACTGTCAGGGGGACAATACTGAGCGAGTGTCACACTGTGAGAGGGATATAACTGAGGGAGTGTCACACTGTCAGAGGGACCGTACTGAGGGAGTGTCGCACTATCAGAGGGACAGTACTGAGGGAGAGTCACACCATCAGTGAGACAATACTGAGCGAGTGTCACACTGTCAGAGGGATATAACTGAGGGAGTGTCACACTGTCGGAGGGACAGTATTGAGGGAGTGTCACACTGTCAGAGGGACAATACTGAGCGAGTGTCGCACTGTCAGAGGGATAATACTGAGGGAGTGTCACACTGTCAGAGGGACAGTACCGAGGGAGTGTCACACTGTCAGAGGGGCAATACTGTCGGAGTGTCACACTGTCAGAGGGACAGAATTGAAGGAGTGTCACACTGTCAGAGGGACAATACTGAGGTAGTGTCACACTGTCAGAGGGACAGTACTACGGGAGTGTCACACTGTCAGAGGGACATTACTGAGGGAGTGTCACACTGTTACAGGGACAGTACTGAGGGAGTGTCACACTGTCAGAGGGTTAGTACTGAGGGAGTGTCATACTGTCAGAGGTACAATACTGTGGGAGTGTCACACAATCAGAGGGATATTACTGAGGGAATGTCACAGTGTCAGAGGGACAGTACTGAGGGAGAGTACCACTGTCAGAGGGAGAATACTGATGGAGCGACACATTGTCAGAGGGACAGTACAGAGGGAATGTCACACAGTCAGATGGACAGTACTCAGGGAGTGTCATACTGTCGGAGGGACAATACTGAGTGACTGTCACACTATCAGAGGGATATTACTGAGGGAATGTCATACTATCATAGGGACCGTACTGAGATAGCGCCACACAGTCAGAGGGACAGAACGGAGTGTGTGTCGCACTATCAGAGAGATAGTACTGAGGAAGTGCTGCAAATAAAACTTCTGTAGTTTTGTATAAAATAGGGCAGAAGGGCGGAAGTATCACTCTGTCATGGGGATGGTACTGTGAAAGTGTCACTCTGTGAGAGGGACAGAAGTGTGCGAGTCTCTGACAATGAAAGGGACAATACAGAGGGAGAGTCACACCGTCAGAGTGACAGTACTGAGAGAGTGTCACACTGTCAGGGTACAGTACTGCGGAAGTGTCACACTGTCAGAGGGACAGTACTGGGGGAGTGTTACGATGTCAGAGGGAGAGCACTGAAGGAGTGTCTCACTGTCAGTGGGACAGAATTGAGGAAGTGCCAAACTGTCAGAGGGACAGTACTGAGGGAGAGTCACACTGTAAGAGGAATAGTACTGAGGGAGTGTCACACTATCAGAGGGACAGTCCTGAGGGAGTGTCATACTCTCAGCGGGACAGTACTGAGCGTGTGTCACACTATCAGAGGGACATTACTGAAGGAGTGTCTCACTGTAAGAGGAATAGTACTGAGGGAGTGTCATACTATCAGAGGGATAGTACTGAGGGTGTGTCATACTATCAGAAGGACAATACTGAGGGAGTGTCACACTGTCAGAGGGATATAACTGAGGGAGTGTCACACTGTCAGAGGGACAGTACTGAGGGAGTGTCACACTGTCAGAGGGACAGTACTGAGGGAGTGTCACACTGTCAGAGCGACAATACTGAGCGAGTGTCACACTGTGAGAGGGATATAACTGAGGGAGTGTCGCACTGTCAGAGGGACCGAACTGAGGGAGTGTCACACTGTCAGAGGGACAGTACTGAGGGAGTGTCACACTGTCAGAGGGACAGTACTGAGGGAGTGTCACACGGTCTGAGGGACAGTACTGAGGGAGGGACACACTCTCTGAGACACAGTACTGAGGGTGATTCATACTATCAGAGGGACAGTACTGAGGTAGAGCCGCACGGTCGGAGGGACAGAACGGAGGCTGCGTCGCACTGTCAGAGGGACAGTGCTGAGGAAGTGCCATAAATAAGACTTCTCTAGTTTTGTTTAAAATGGGGCAGAACTGCAGAAGTGTCACACTTTCAGGGGAAGGTACAGAGAAATTGTCACTCTGTGAGAGGGACAGAAGTGAGCGAGTCTCTGACTGTCAGAGGGGCACTATAGAGGGAGCGACACATTGTCAGAGGGACATTACTGAAGGAGTGGCACACTGTCAGAGGGACAGTACTGAGAGAGTGTAACACTATCAGAGGGATATTACTGAGGGAGTGTCACACTGTCAGAAGGTCAGTACTGAGGGAGTGTCACAATGTCAGAGGGAGAGTACGGAGGGAGTGTCGCACTGTCACAGGGAGAGTACCGAGGGAGTGTCACACTGTCAGAGGGACCGTACCGAGGGAGTGTCACATTGTCAGAGGGGCAATACTGTGGGAGTGTCAGACTGTAAGAGGAATAGTACTGAGGGAGTGTCACACTATCAGAGGGACAGTACTGAGGGAGTGTCATACTATCAGAGGGACAGTACTGAGGGAGTGTCACACCATAAGAGAGACAATACTGAGGGATTGTCACACTGTCAGAGGGACAGTACTGAGGGAGTGTCACACTGCCAGAGGGTCATTACTGAAGGAGTGTCTCACTGTCAGAATGTCAGTACTGAGGGAGTGCCAAACTGTCAGAGGGACAGTGCTGAGGGATTGTCACACCATCAGAGGGAGAATACTGAGGGAGTGTCACACTGTCTGAGGGACAGTACTGAGGGAGTGTCACAGACGGACAATACTGAGGGAGTGTCACACTGTCAGTGGGACAATTCTGAGGGAGTGTCACACTGTCAGGGGGACAATACTGAGCGAGTGTCACACTGTGAGAGGGATATAACTGAGGGAGTGTCACACTGTCAGAGGGACCGTACTGAGGGAGTGTCGCACTATCAGAGGGACAGTACTGAGGGAGAGTCACACCATCAGTGAGACAATACTGAGCGAGTGTCACACTGTCAGAGGGATATAACTGAGGGAGTGTCACACTGTCGGAGGGACAGTATTGAGGGAGTGTCACACTGTCAGAGGGACAATACTGAGCGAGTGTCGCACTGTCAGAGGGATAATACTGAGGGAGTGTCACACTGTCAGAGGGACAGTACCGAGGGAGTGTCACACTGTCAGAGGGGCAATACTGTCGGAGTGTCACACTGTCAGAGGGACAGAATTGAAGGAGTGTCACACTGTCAGAGGGACAATACTGAGGTAGTGTCACACTGTCAGAGGGACAGTACTACGGGAGTGTCACACTGTCAGAGGGACATTACTGAGGGAGTGTCACACTGTTACAGGGACAGTACTGAGGGAGTGTCACACTGTCAGAGGGTTAGTACTGAGGGAGTGTCATACTGTCAGAGGTACAATACTGTGGGAGTGTCACACAATCAGAGGGATATTACTGAGGGAATGTCACAGTGTCAGAGGGACAGTACTGAGGGAGAGTACCACTGTCAGAGGGAGAATACTGATGGAGCGACACATTGTCAGAGGGACAGTACAGAGGGAATGTCACACAGTCAGATGGACAGTACTCAGGGAGTGTCATACTGTCGGAGGGACAATACTGAGTGACTGTCACACTATCAGAGGGATATTACTGAGGGAATGTCATACTATCATAGGGACCGTACTGAGATAGCGCCACACAGTCAGAGGGACAGAACGGAGTGTGTGTCGCACTATCAGAGAGATAGTACTGAGGAAGTGCTGCAAATAAAACTTCTGTAGTTTTGTATAAAATAGGGCAGAAGGGCGGAAGTATCACTCTGTCATGGGGATGGTACTGTGAAAGTGTCACTCTGTGAGAGGGACAGAAGTGTGCGAGTCTCTGACAATGAAAGGGACAATACAGAGGGAGAGTCACACCGTCAGAGTGACAGTACTGAGAGAGTGTCACACTGTCAGGGTACAGTACTGCGGAAGTGTCACACTGTCAGAGGGACAGTACTGGGGGAGTGTTACGATGTCAGAGGGAGAGCACTGAAGGAGTGTCTCACTGTCAGTGGGACAGAATTGAGGAAGTGCCAAACTGTCAGAGGGACAGTACTGAGGGAGAGTCACACTGTAAGAGGAATAGTACTGAGGGAGTGTCACACTATCAGAGGGACAGTCCTGAGGGAGTGTCATACTCTCAGCGGGACAGTACTGAGCGTGTGTCACACTATCAGAGGGACATTACTGAAGGAGTGTCTCACTGTAAGAGGAATAGTACTGAGGGAGTGTCATACTATCAGAGGGATAGTACTGAGGGTGTGTCATACTATCAGAAGGACAATACTGAGGGAGTGTCACACTGTCAGAGGGATATAACTGAGGGAGTGTCACACTGTCAGAGGGACAGTACTGAGGGAGTGTCACACTGTCAGAGGGACAGTACTGAGGGAGTGTCACACTGTCAGAGCGACAATACTGAGCGAGTGTCACACTGTGAGAGGGATATAACTGAGGGAGTGTCGCACTGTCAGAGGGACCGAACTGAGGGAGTGTCACACTGTCAGAGGGACAGTACTGAGGGAGTGTCACACTGTCAGAGGGACAGTACTGAGGGAGTGTCACACGGTCTGAGGGACAGTACTGAGGGAGGGACACACTCTCTGAGACACAGTACTGAGGGTGATTCATACTATCAGAGGGACAGTACTGAGGTAGAGCCGCACGGTCGGAGGGACAGAACGGAGGCTGCGTCGCACTGTCAGAGGGACAGTGCTGAGGAAGTGCCATAAATAAGACTTCTCTAGTTTTGTTTAAAATGGGGCAGAACTGCAGAAGTGTCACACTTTCAGGGGAAGGTACAGAGAAATTGTCACTCTGTGAGAGGGACAGAAGTGAGCGAGTCTCTGACTGTCAGAGGGGCACTATAGAGGGAGCGACACATTGTCAGAGGGACATTACTGAAGGAGTGGCACACTGTCAGAGGGACAGTACTGAGAGAGTGTAACACTATCAGAGGGATATTACTGAGGGAGTGTCACACTGTCAGAAGGTCAGTACTGAGGGAGTGTCACAATGTCAGAGGGAGAGTACGGAGGGAGTGTCGCACTGTCACAGGGAGAGTACCGAGGGAGTGTCACACTGTCAGAGGGACCGTACCGAGGGAGTGTCACATTGTCAGAGGGGCAATACTGTGGGAGTGTCAGACTGTAAGAGGAATAGTACTGAGGGAGTGTCACACTATCAGAGGGACAGTACTGAGGGAGTGTCATACTATCAGAGGGACAGTACTGAGGGAGTGTCACACCATAAGAGAGACAATACTGAGGGATTGTCACACTGTCAGAGGGACAGTACTGAGGGAGTGTCACACTGCCAGAGGGTCATTACTGAAGGAGTGTCTCACTGTCAGAATGTCAGTACTGAGGGAGTGCCAAACTGTCAGAGGGACAGTGCTGAGGGATTGTCACACCATCAGAGGGAGAATACTGAGGGAGTGTCACACTGTCTGAGGGACAGTACTGAGGGAGTGTCACAGACGGACAATACTGAGGGAGTGTCACACTGTCAGTGGGACAATTCTGAGGGAGTGTCACAATGTCAGAGGGACCGTACTGAGGGAGTGTCACAGAGGGACAGTACTGAGGGAGGGACATACTGTCAGAGGGTCAATTCTGAGGGAGTGTCACACTGTCAGAGGGATAGTACTGAGGGAGTGTCACAGAGGGACAGTACTGAGGGAGGGTCACACTGTCAGAGGGACAAAACTGAGGGAGTGTCACACTGTCAGAGGGACAATACTAAGCGAGTGTCACACTGTCAGAGGGACCGGACTGAGGGAGTGTCATACTGTCAGAGGGACCGGACTGAGGGAGTGTCATACTATCAGAGGGACAGTACTGAGGGTGTGTAACACTATCAGGGGGACAATACTGAGGGAGTGTCACACCGTCAGAGGGATAGTACTGAGGGAGTGTCACACCATCAGCGAGACAGTACTGAGGGAGTGTCACACTGTCAGAGGGACCGGACTGAAGGAGTGTCATACTGTCAGAGGGACCGGACTGAGGGAGTCTCACAGAGGGACAGTACTGAGGGAGTGTCACACTGTCAGAGGGACAATACTGAGGGAGTATCACTCTGTCAGAGGGACATTACTGAAGGATTGTCTCACTGTCAGAGGGACAGAATTGAGGAAGTGCCAAACTGACAGGGGGACAGTACTGAGGGAGAGTCAAACTGTCAGAGGGACAGTAAAGAGGAGGAGTCACAGAGACAGTACTAAGAGAGTGTCAGATTTTAAGAGGAATATTACTGAGGGAGTGTCACACTATCAGAGGGACAGTACTGAGGGAGTGTCATAGTATCAGAGGAACAGTACTGAGGGAGTGTCACACCATAAGAGGGACAGTACCGAGGGAGCGTCACACTGTCAGAGGGACAGTACTGAGGGAGAGTCATACTGTCAGAGGGACCGGACTGAGGGAGTCTCACAGAGGGACAGTACTGAGGGAGTGTCACACTGTCAGAGGGACAGTACTGAGGGAGTGTCACACTGTCAGAGCGACAATACTGAGCGAGTGTCACACTGTGAGAGGGATATAACTGAGGGAGTGTCGCACTGTCAGAGGGACCGAACTGAGGGAGTGTCACACTGTCAGAGGGACAGTACTGAGGGAGTGTCACACTGTCAGAGGGACAGTACTGAGGGAGTGTCACACGGTCTGAGGGACAGTACTGAGGGAGGGACACACTCTCTGAGACACAGTACTGAGGGTGATTCATACTATCAGAGGGACAGTACTGAGGTAGAGCCGCACGGTCGGAGGGACAGAACGGAGGCTGCGTCGCACTGTCAGAGGGACAGTGCTGAGGAAGTGCCATAAATAAGACTTCTCTAGTTTTGTTTAAAATGGGGCAGAACTGCAGAAGTGTCACACTTTCAGGGGAAGGTACAGAGAAATTGTCACTCTGTGAGAGGGACAGAAGTGAGCGAGTCTCTGACTGTCAGAGGGGCACTATAGAGGGAGCGACACATTGTCAGAGGGACATTACTGAAGGAGTGGCACACTGTCAGAGGGACAGTACTGAGGGAGTGTAACACTATCAGAGGGATATTACTGAGGGAGTGTCACACTGTCAGAAGGTCAGTACTGAGGGAGTGTCACAATGTCAGAGGGAGAGTACGGAGGGAGTGTCGCACTGTCACAGGGAGAGTACCGAGGGAGTGTCACACTGTCAGAGGGACCGTACCGAGGGAGTGTCACATTGTCAGAGGGGCAATACTGTGGGAGTGTCAGACTGTAAGAGGAATAGTACTGAGGGAGTGTCACACTATCAGAGGGACAGTACTGAGGGAGTGTCATACTATCAGAGGGACAGTACTGAGGGAGTGTCACACCATAAGAGAGACAATACTGAGGGATTGTCAGACTGTCAGAGGGACAGTACTGAGGGAGTGTCACACTGCCAGAGGATCATTACTGAAGGAGTGTCTCACTGTCAGAATGTCAGTACTGAGGGAGTGCCAAACTGTCAGAGGGACAGTGCTGAGGGATTGTCACACCATCAGAGGGAGAATACTGAGGGAGTGTCACACTGTCTGAGGGACAGTACTGAGGGAGTGTCACAGACGGACAATACTGAGGGAGTGTCACACTGTCAGTGGGACAATTCTGAGGGAGTGTCACAATGTCAGAGGGACCGTACTGAGGGAGTGTCACAGAGGGACAGTACTGAGGGAGGGACACACTGTCAGAGGGACAATTCTGAGGGAGTGTCACACTGTCAGAGGGATAGTACTGAGGGAGTGTCACAGAGGGACAGTACTGAGGGAGGGTCACACTGTCAGAGGGACAAAACTGAGGGAGTGTCACACTGTCAGAGGGATAGTACTGAGAGAGTGTCACACTGTCAGAGGGAGAGTACTGAGGGAGTGTCACACTGTCAGAGGGACAGTACCGAGGTTTGTCACGCTGTCAGAGGGACAATACTAAGCGAGTGTCACACTGTCAGAGGGATATAACTGAGGGAGTGTCACACTGTCAGAGGAACAGTACTGCGGGAGTGTCATACTATCAGAGGGACAGTACTGAGGGTGTGTAACACTATCAGGGGGACAATACTGAGGGAGTGTCACACCGTCAGAGGGATAGTACTGAGGGAGTGTCACGCCATCAGCGAGACAGTACTGAGGGAGTGTCACACTGTCAGAGGGACCGGACTGAGGGAGTGTCATACTGTCAGAGGGACCGGACTGAGGGAGTCTCACAGAGGGACAGTACTGAGGGAGTGTCACACTGTCAGAGGGACAATACTGAGGGAGTGTCACTCTGTCAGAGGGACATTACTGAAGGATTGTCTCACTGTCAGAGGGACAGAATTGAGGAAGTGCCAAACTGACAGGGGGACAGTACTGAGGGAGAGTCAAACTGTCAGAGGGACAGTAAGGAGGAGGAGTCACAGAGACAGTACTAAGAGAGTGTCAGATTTTAAGAGGAATAGTACTGAGGGCGTGTCACACTATCAGAGGGACAGTCCCGAGGGAGCGTCACACTGTCAGAGGGACAGTACTGAGGGAGTGTCATACTGTCAGAGGGACCGGACTGAGGGAGTCTCACAGAGGGACAGTACTGAGGGAGTGTCACACTGTCAGAGGGACAATACTGAGGGAGTGTCACACTGTCAGAGGGACATTACTGAAGGATTGTCTCACTGTCAGAGGGACAGAATTGAGGAAGTGCCAAACTGACAGGGGGACAGTATTGAGGGAGAGTCAAACTGTCAGAGGGACAGTACTGAGTGAGTGTCATACTATCAGAGGGACAGTACTGAGTGAGTGTCATACTATCAGAGGGACAGTACTGAGGGTGTGTCACACTATCAGAGGGACAGTACTGAGGGAGTGTCATAGTATCAGAGGGACAGTACTGAGGGAGTGTCACACCATAAGAGGGACAGTACCGAGGGAGCGTCACACTGTCAGAG
Organism: Hypanus sabinus; assembly: GCF_030144855.1. NCBI lineage: Eukaryota > Metazoa > Chordata > Chondrichthyes > Myliobatiformes > Dasyatidae > Hypanus > Hypanus sabinus. The sequence goes on along the minus strand of NW_026779552.1, from coordinate 79,262 downwards.
GCACAGTACTGAGGGAGTGTCATACTGTCAGAGGGACAATACTGAGGGAGTGTCACACTATCAGAGGGATATTACTGAGGGAATGTCACAGTGTCAGAGGGACAGTACTGCGGGAGAGTCACACTGTCCGAGGGAGAATACTGAGGAAGAATCACACTGTCAGAGGGACAGCACTGAGGGAGATTTACACTATTAGAGGGACATTACTGAGGTAGTGCTGCACGGTCAGAGAGAGAGAGTGGACGGTGTGTCGCACTGTCAGAGGGATAGTACTGAGGAAGTGCTGCAAATAAAACTTAAGCAGATTTGTATAAAATGGGGCAGAAGGGCAGAAGTATCACTCTGTCAGTGGATGGTACTGTGAAAGTGTCACTCTGTGAGAGGGACAGCAGTGAGCGAGTGTCTGTGAGTCAGAGGGGCAATACTGAGGGAGAGTCAGACTGTCAGATGGACAGTACTGAGGGAGTGTCACACTGTCAGAGGAACAGTACTGCGGGAGTGTCATACTATCAGAGGGACAGTACTGAGGGTGTGTAACACTATCAGGGGGACAATACTGAGGGAGTGTCACACCGTCAGAGGGATAGTACTGAGGGAGTGTCACGCCATCAGCGAGACAGTACTGAGGGAGTGTCACACTGTCAGAGGGACCGGACTGAGGGAGTGTCATACTGTCAGAGGGACCGGACTGAGGGAGTCTCACAGAGGGACAGTACTGAGGGAGTGTCACACTGTCAGAGGGACAATACTGAGGGAGTGTCACTCTGTCAGAGGGACATTACTGAAGGATTGTCTCACTGTCAGAGGGACAGAATTGAGGAAGTGCCAAACTGACAGGGGGACAGTACTGAGGGAGAGTCAAACTGTCAGAGGGACAGTAAGGAGGAGGAGTCACAGAGACAGTACTAAGAGAGTGTCAGATTTTAAGAGGAATAGTACTGAGGGCGTGTCACACTATCAGAGGGACAGTCCCGAGGGAGCGTCACACTGTCAGAGGGACAGTACTGAGGGAGTGTCATACTGTCAGAGGGACCGGACTGAGGGAGTCTCACAGAGGGACAGTACTGAGGGAGTGTCACACTGTCAGAGGGACAATACTGAGGGAGTGTCACACTGTCAGAGGGACATTACTGAAGGATTGTCTCACTGTCAGAGGGACAGAATTGAGGAAGTGCCAAACTGACAGGGGGACAGTATTGAGGGAGAGTCAAACTGTCAGAGGGACAGTACTGAGTGAGTGTCATACTATCAGAGGGACAGTACTGAGTGAGTGTCATACTATCAGAGGGACAGTACTGAGGGTGTGTCACACTATCAGAGGGACAGTACTGAGGGAGTGTCATAGTATCAGAGGGACAGTACTGAGGGAGTGTCACACCATAAGAGGGACAGTACCGAGGGAGCGTCACACTGTCAGAGGCACAGTACTGAGGGAGTGTCATACTGTCAGAGGGACAATACTGAGGGAGTGTCACACTATCAGAGGGATATTACTGAGGGAATGTCACAGTGTCAGAGGGACAGTACTGCGGGAGAGTCACACTGTCCGAGGGAGAATACTGAGGAAGAATCACACTGTCAGAGGGACAGCACTGAGGGAGATTTACACTATTAGAGGGACATTACTGAGGTAGTGCTGCACGGTCAGAGAGAGAGAGTGGACGGTGTGTCGCACTGTCAGAGGGATAGTACTGAGGAAGTGCTGCAAATAAAACTTAAGCAGATTTGTATAAAATGGGGCAGAAGGGCAGAAGTATCACTCTGTCAGTGGATGGTACTGTGAAAGTGTCACTCTGTGAGAGGGACAGCAGTGAGCGAGTGTCTGTGAGTCAGAGGGGCAATACTGAGGGAGAGTCAGACTGTCAGATGGACAGTACTGAGGGAGTCTCACACTGTCAGATGGACAGTACTGAGGGAGTGTCACACTGTCTGGGTACAGTACTGAGGGTGTATCACAGTGTCAGAGAGACATTACTGAAGGAGTGTCTCACGGTAAGAGGAATAGTACTGAGGGAGTGTCATACTATCGGAGGGACAGTACTGAGTGAGTGTCATACTATCAGAGGGACAGTACTGAGTGAGTGTCATACTATCAGAGGGACAGTACTGAGGGTGTGTCACACTATCAGAGGGACAGTACTGAGGGAGTGTCACACGGTCTGAGGGACAGTACTGAGGGAGGGACACACTCCGTGAGGGACAGTACTGAGGGAGATTCATACTATCAGAGGGAAAGTACTGAGGTAGAGCCGCACGGTCGGAGGGACAGAACGGAGGCTGTGTCGCACTGTCAGAGGGACAGTGCTGAGGAAGAGCCATCAATAAGACTTCTCTAGTTTTGTTTAAAATGGGGCAGAACTGCAGAAGTGTCACACTTTCAGGGGATGGTACAGAGAAATTGTCACTCTGTGAGAGGGACAGAAGTGACCGAATCTCTGACTGTCAGAGGGACACTACAGAGGGAGCGACTTATTGTCAGAGGGACAGTACTGAAGGAGTGGCACACTGTCAGAGGGACATTACTGAGGGAGTGTCACACTGTCAGAGGAACAATACTGCGGGAGCGTCACACTGTCAGAGGGACAGTACTGTGGGATTGTCATACTGTCAGAGGGACAATACTGAGGGAGTGTCACACTATCAGAGCGATATTACTGAGGGAATGTCACAGTGTCAGAGGGACAGTACTGAGGGAGAGTCACACTGTCAGAGGGACAGTAAAGAGGAGGAGTCACAGAGACAGTACTAAGAGAGTGTCAGACTGTAAGAGGAATAGTACTGAGGGAGTGTCACACTATCAGAGGGACAGTACTGAGGGAGTGACATACTATCAGAGGGACAGTACTGAGGGAGTGTCACACCATAAGAGAGACAATACTGAGGGAGTGTCACACTGTCAGAGGGACAGTACTGAGGGAGTGTCACACTGCCAGAGGGACATTACTGAAGGAGTGTCTCACTGTCAGAATGTCAATACTGAGGGAATGTCAAACTGTCAGACGGACAGTGCTGAGGGACTGTCACACCATCAGAGGGAGAATACTGAGGCAGTGTCACACTGTCAGAATGTCAGTACTGAGGGAGTGCCAAATGTCAGAGGGACAGTGCTGAGGGACTGTCACACCATCAGAGGGACCGTACTGAGGGAGTGTCACAGAGGGACAGTACTGAGGGAGGGTCACACTGTCAGAGGGATAGTACTGAGGGAGTGTCACAGAGGGACAGTACTAAGGGTGGGTCACAGTGTCAGAGGGACAATACTGAGGGAGTGTCACACTGTCCGAGGGACAGTGCTGAGGGACTGTCACACCATCAGAGGGAGAATACTGAGGGAGGGTCACACTGTCAGAGGGACAATACTGAGGGTGTGTCACACTGTCAGAGGGTTAGTACTGAGGGACTGTCACAGAGGGACAGTACTGAGGGAGTGTGACACAGTCAGAGGGACAATACTGAGGGAGTGTCACACTGTCAGTGGGCTAGTACTGAGGGTGTGTCACACTGTCAGAGGGAGAGTACAGAGGGAGTGTCACGCTGTCAGAGGGACAGTACCGAGGGAGTGTCACCCTGTCAGAGGGACAATTCTGAGCGAGTGTCACACTGTCAGAGGGATATAACTGAGGGCGTGTCACACTGTCAGAGGGACAGTACTGAGGGAGTGTCACGATGTTAGAGGGACAGTACCGAGGGAGTGAGACCCTGTCAGAGGGACAATTCTGAGCGAGTGTCACACTGTCAGAGGGATATAACTGAGGGCGTGTCACACTGTCAGAGGGACAGTACTGAGGGAGTGTCACACTGTCTGAGTGACGGTACTCAGGGAGGGACACACTCTCTGAGGGACAGTACTGAGGGAAATTCATACTATCAGAAGGACAGTACTGAGGTAGAGCCGCACGGTCGGATGAATGAACGGAGGCTGTGTCGCCCTGTCAGAGGGACAGTACCGAGGGAGCGTCACACTGTCAGTGGGGCAGTACTGAGGGAGATTTACACTATTAGAGGGACAGTACTGAGGTAGTGCGGCACGGTCAGAGAGACAGAGTGGACGGTGTGTTGCACTGTCAGAGGGATAGTACTGAGGAAGTGCTGCAAATAAAACTTAAGCGGTTTTGTATAAAATGGGGCAGAAGGGCAGAAGTATCACTCTGTCAGTGGATGGTACTGTGAAAGTGTCACTCTGTGAGAGGGACAGCAGTGAGCGAATCTCTGAGAGTCAGAGGGGCAATACTGAGGGAGAGTCAGACTGTCAGAGTGATAGTACTGAGGGAGTGTCACACTGTCAGGGTACAGTACTGCGGGAGTGTCACACTGTCAGAGGGACAGTAGTGCGGGAGTGTCATACTATCAGAGGGACAGTACTGAGGGTGTGTCACACTATCAGAGGGACAATACTGAGGGAGTGTCACACTGTCAGAGGGATAGTACTGAGGCAGTGTCACACCATAAGCGAGACAATACTGAGGGAGAATCACACTGTCAGAGGGACAGTACTGAGGTAGAGCCGCACGGTCGGAGGGACTGAACGGAGTCTGTGTCGCACTGTCAGAGGGACAGTACCGAGGGAGCGTCACACTGTCAGAGGGACAGTACTGAGGGAGTGTCATACTGTCAGAGGGAAAATACTGAGGGAGTGTCACAGTATCAGAGGGATATTACTGAGGGAATGTCACAGTGTCAGATGGACAGTACTGAGGGAGAGTCACACTGTCAGAGGGAGAATACTGATGAAGAATCACACTGTCAGAGGGACAGCACTGAGGGAGATTTACACTATTAGAGGGACAGTATTGAGGTAGTGCCGCACGGTCAGAGAGACAGAGTGGACGGTGTGTCGCACTGTCAGAGGGATAGTACTGAGGAAGTGCTGCAAATAAAACTTAAGCAGTTTTGCATCAAATGGGGCAGAAGGGCAGATGTATCACTCTGTCAGTGGATGCTACTGTGCAAGTGTCACTCTGTGAGAGGGACAGCAGTGAGCGAGTCTCTGAGAGTCAGAGGGGCAGAACTGGGGGAGTGTCACAATGTCAGAGGGAGAGTACTGAGGGAGTGTCACAGTGTCAGAGGGACATTACTGAAGGAGTGTCTCACTGTAAGAGGAATAGTACTGAGGGAGTGTCATACTATCGGAGGGACAGTACTGAGGGAGTGTCATACTACCAGAGGGACAGTACTGAGGGAGTATCACACCATAAGAGAGACAATACTGAGGGAGTGTCACACTGTCAGAGGGACAATACTGCGGGAGCGTCACACTGTCAGAGGGACAGTACTGAGGGAGTGTCATACTATCAGAGGGACAATACTGAGGGAGTGTCACACTGTCAGAAGGATAGTTCAGAGGGAGTGTCACACCATCAGCGAGACAATACTGAGGGAGCGTCAAACTGTCAGAGGGACAATACTGCGGGAGCGTCACGCTGTCAAAAGTACAGTACTGAGGGAGTGTCATACTGTCAGTGGGACAATACTGAGGGAGTGTCACACTATCAGAGCGATATTACTGAGGGAATGTCACAGTGTCAGAGGGACACTACTGAGGGAGAGTCACACTGTCAGAGGGACAGTAAAGAGGAGGAGTCACTGAGACAGTACTAAGAGAGTGTCAGACTGTAAGAGGAATAGTACTGAGGGAGTGTCGCACTATCAGAGGGACAGTACTAAGGGAGTGTCATACTATCAGAGGGACAGTACTGAGGGAGTGTCGCACCATAAGAGAGAAAATACTGAGCGAGTGTCACACTGTCAGAGGGACAGTACTGAGGGAGTGTCATACTATCAGAGGGACAGTACTGAGGGAGTGTCACACTATCAGAGGGACATTACTGAAGGAGTCTCTCACTGTCAGAATGTCTGTACTGAGGGAGTGCCAAACTGTCCGAGGGACAGGGCTGAGGGACTGTCACACCATCAGAGGGAGAATACTGAGGGAGTGTCGCAATGTCTGAGGGACAGTACTGAGGGAGTGTCACAGAGGGACAGTACTGAGGGAGTGTCACACTGTCAGAGGGACAATACTGAGGGAGGGTCACACTGTCAGAGGGACAATAATGAGGGAGTATCACACTGTCAGAGGGAGAGTACTGAGGGAGTGTCACACTGTCAGAGGGACAGTACCGAGGGAGTGTCACGCTGTCAGAGGGACAATACTGAGCGAGTGTCACACTGTCAGAGGGATATAACTGAGGGAGTGTCGCACTGTCAGAGGGACAGTACTGAGGGAGTGTCATGCTATCAGAGCAACAGTACTGAGGGAGTTTCATACTATCAGAGGGACAATACTGAGCGAGTGTCACACTGACAGAGGGATATAACTGAGGGAGTGTCAGACTGTCAGAGGGACAGTACTGAGGGAGGGACACACTGTCTGAGGGACAGTACTGAGGGAGATTCATGCTATCGGAGGGACAGTACCGAGGTAGAGCCGCACGGTCGGAGGGACTGAACGGAGGCTGTGTCGCACTGTCAGAGGGACAGTACCGAGGGAGCGTCACACTGTCAGAGGGACAGTACTGAGGGAGTGTCACACTGTCAGAGGGACAGTACCGAAGGAGTGTCACACTGTCAGAGGGACAATACTGAGCGAGTGACATACTGTCGGAAGGATATAACTGAGGGAGTGTCAGACTGTCAGAGGGACAGAATTGAGGAAGTGCCAAACTGTCAGAGGGACAGTACTGAGGGTGTCACACTGTCAGAGGGACAATACTGAGGGAGTGTCACACTGTCAGAGGGACAGTACTGAGGGAGTGTCAAACTGTCAGAGGGACAGAATTGAGGAAGTGCCAAACTGTCAGAGGGACAGTACTGAGGGAGTGTCACACTGTCAGAGGGACAGTGCTGAGGGAGTGTCACAGAGGGACAGTACTGAGGGTGTCACACTGTCAGAGGGACAATACTGAGGGAGTGTCACACTGTCAGAGGGACAGTACTGAGGGAGTGTCACACTGTCAGAGAGACAATACTGAGCGAGTGTCACACTGTGAGAGGGATATAACTGAGGGAGTGTCACACTGTCAGAGGGACCGAACTGAGGGAGTGTCACACTGTCAGAGGGACAGTACTGAGTGAGTGTCACACTGTCAGAGGGACAGTACTGAGGGAGTGTCACACGGTCTGAGGGACAGTTCTGAGGGATGGACACACTCTCTGAGACACAGTTCTGATGGTGATTCATACTATCAGAGGGACAGTACTGAGGTAGAGCCGCACGGTCGGAGGGACAGAACGGAGGCTGCGTCGCACTGTCAGAGGGACAGTGCTGAGGAAGTGCCATAAATAAGACTTCTCTAGTTTTGTTTAAAATGGGGCAGAACTGCAGAAGTGTCACACTTTCAGGGGAAGGTACAGAGAAATTGTCACTCTGTGAGAGGGACAGAAGTGAGCGAGTCTCTGACTGTCAAAGGGGCACTATAGAGGGAGCGACACATTGTCAGAGGGACAGTACTGAAGGAGTGGCACACTGTCAGAGGGACAGTACTGAGGGAGTGTAACACTATCAGAGGGATATTACTGAGGGAGTGTCACACTGTCAGAGGGACAGTACCGAGGGAGTGTCACATTGTCAGAGGGGCAATACTGTGGGAGTGTCAGACTGTAAGAGGAATAGTACTGAGGGAGTGTCACACCATAAGAGAGACAATACTGAGGGATAGTCACACTGTCAGAGGGACAGTACTGAGGGAGTGTCACACTGCCAGAGGGTCATTACTGAAGGAGTGTCTCACTGTCAGAATGTCAGTACTGAGGGAGTGCCAAACTGTCAGAGGGACAGTGCTGAGGGATTGTCACAGACGGACAGTTCTGAGGAAGTGTCACAATGTCAGAGGGACCGTACTGAGGGAGTGTCACAGAGGGACAGTACTGAGGGAGGGTCACACTTTCAGAGGGGCAATACTGAGGGAGTGTCACACTGTCAGAGGGATAGTACTGAGGGAGTGTCACAGAGGGACAGTACTGAGGGAGGGTCACACTGTCAGAGGGACAAAACTGAGGGAGTGTCACACTGTCAGAGGGATAGTACTGAGAGAGTGTCACACTGTCAGAGGGAGAGTACTGAGAGAGTGTCACACTGTCAGAGGGACAGTACCGAGGTTTGTCACGCTGTCAGAGGGACAATACTAAGCGAGTGTCACACTGTCAGTGGGATATAACTGAGGGAGTGTCACACTGTGAGAGGGACAGTACTGAGGGAGTGTCATACTATCAGAGGAACAGTACTGAGGGAGTGTCATACTTTCAGAGGGACAGTACTGAGGGTGTGTCACACTATCAGAGGGACAATACTGAGGGAGTGTCACACCGTCAGAGGGATAGTACTGAGGGAGTGTCACACCATCAGCGAGACAATACTGAGGGAGTATCACACTTTCAGAGGGACAGTACTGAGGGAGTGTCACACTGTCAGAGTGACAGAATTGAGGAAGTGCCAAACTGTCAGAGGAACAGTACTGAGGGAGTGTCACACTGTCAGAGGGACAATGCTGAGGGAGTGTCACAGAGGGACAGTACTGAGGGTGTCACACTGTCAGAGGGACAATACTGAGGGAGTGTCACACTGTCAGAGGGATAGTACTGAGGGAGTGTCACACTGTCAGAGGGACCGGACTGAGGGAGTGTCACAGAGGGACAGTACTGAGGGAGTGTCACACTGTCAGAGGGACAATACTGAGGGAGTGTCACACTGTCAGAGGGATAGCACTGAGGGAGTGTCACACTGTCAGAGGGACCGTACTGAGGTAGTGTCACACTGTCAGAGGGACAGTACTGAGGGTGTGACACACTGTTAGAGGGACAATACTGATGAAGTGTCACACTGTTAGAGAGACAGTACTAACGGTGTGTAACAATGTCAGAGGGACATTACTGAGGGAGTGTTACACTGTCAGAGGGATAGTACTGAGGGAGTGTCTCACTGTCAGAGGGACCGGACTGAGGGAGTCTCACAGAGGGACAGTACTGAGGGTGTGTCACACTGTCAGAGGGACAATACTGAGGGAGTGTCACACTGTCAGAGGGACATTACTGAAGGATTGTCTCACTGTCAGAGGGACAGAATTGAGGAAGTGCCAAATTGACAGGGGGACTGTACTGAGGGAGAGTCACACCATAAGAGGGACAGTACCGAGGGAGCGTCACACTGTCAGAGGGACAGTACTGAGGGAGTGTCATACTGTCAGAGGGACCGGACTGAGGGAGTCTCACAGAGGGACAGTACTGAGGGAGTGTCACACTGTCAGAGGGACAATACTGAGGGAGTGTCACTCTGTCAGAGGGACATTACTGAAGGATTGTCTCACTGTCAGAGGGACAGAATTGAGGAAGTGCCAAACTGACAGGGGGACAGTACTGAGGGAGAGTCAAACTGTCAGAGGGACAGTAAAGAGGAGGAGTCACAGAGACAGTACTAAGAGAGTGTCAGATTTTAAGAGGAATATTACTGAGGGAGTGTCACACTATCAGAGGGACAGTACTGAGGGAGTGTCATAGTATCAGAGGGACAGTACTGAGGGAGTGTCACACCATAAGAGGGACAGTACCGAGGGAGCGTCACACTGTCAGAGGGACAGTACTGAGGGAGTGTCATACTGTCAGAGGGACCGGACTGAGGGAGTCTCACAGAGGGACAGTACTGAGGGAGTGTCACACTGTCAGAGGGACAATACTGAGGGAGTGTCACACTGTCAGAGGGACATTACTGAAGGATTGTCTCACTGTCAGAGGGACAGAATTGAGGAAGTGCCAAACTGACAGGGGGACAGTATTGAGGGAGTGTCATACTGTCAGAGGGACCGGACTGAGGGAGTCTCACAGAGGGACAGTACTGAGGGAGTGTCGCACCATAAGAGAGAAAATACTGAGCGAGTGTCACACTGTCAGAGGGACAGTACTGAGGGAGTGTCATACTATCAGAGGGACAGTACTGAGGGAGTGTCACACTGTCAGAGGGACATTACTGAAGGAGTCTCTCACTGTCAGAATGTCAGTACTGAGGGAGTGCCAAAATGTCCGAGGGACAGGGCTGAGGGACTGTCACACCATCAGAGGGAGAATACTGAGGGAGTGTCACAATGTCTGAGGGACAGTACTGAGGGAGTGTCACAGAGGGACAGTACTGAGGGAGTGTCGCACTGTCAGAGGGACAATACTGAGGGAGGGTCACACTGTCAGAGGGACAATAATGAGGGAGTATCACACTGTCAGAGGGAGAGTACTGAGGGAGTGTCACACTGTCAGAGGGACAGTACCGAGGGAGTGTCACGCTGTCAGAGGGACAATACTGAGCGAGTGTCACACTGTCAGAGGGATATAACTGAGGGAGTGTCGCACTGTCAGAGGGACAGTACTGAGGAAGTGTCATGCTATCAGAGCAACAGTACTGAGGGAGTGTCATACTATCAGAGGGACAATACTGAGCGAGTGTCACACTGACAGAGGGATATAACTGAGGGAGTGTCAGACTGTCAGAGGGACAGTACTGAGGTAGGGACACACTGTCTGAGGGACAGTACTGAGGGAGATTCATGCTATCGGAGGGACAGTACCGAAGTAGAGCCGCACGGTCGGAGGGACTGAACGGAGGCTGTGTCGCACTGTCAGAGGGACAGTACCGAGGGAGCGTCACACTGTCAGAGGGACAGTACTGAGGGAGTGTCACACTGTCAGAGGGACAGTACCGAAGGAGTGTCACACTGTCAGAGGGACAATACTGAGAGAGTGTCACACTGTCGGAAGGATATAACTGAGGGAGTGTCAGACTGTCAGAGGGACAGTGCTGAGGAAGTGCCATAAATAAGACTTCTCTAGTTTTGTTTAAAATGGGGCAGAACTGCAGAAGTGTCACACTTTCAGGGGAAGGTACGGAGAAATTGTCACTCTGTGAGAGGTTCAGAAGTGAGCGAGTCTCTGACTGTCAGAGGGGCACTATAGAGCGAGCGACACTTTGTCAGAGGGACAGTACTGAAGGAGTGGCACACTGTCAGAGGGACAGTACTGAGGGAGTGTAACACTATCAGAGGGATATTACTGAGGGAGTGTCACACTGTCAGAAGGTCAGTACTGAGGGAGTGTCACAATGTCAGAGGGAGAGTACGGAGGGAGTGTCGCACTGTCACAGGGAGAGTACCGAGGGAGGGTCACACTGTCAGAGGGACAGTACCGAGGGAGTGACACATTGTCAGAGGGGCGATACTGTGGGAGTGTCAGACTGTAAGTGGAATAGTACTGAGGGAGTGTCACACTATCAGAGGGACAGTACTGAGGGAGTGTCATACTATCAGAGGGACAGTACTGAGGGAGTGCCACACCATAAGAGAGACAATACTGAGGGATTGTCACACTGTCAGAGGGACAGTACTGAGGGAGTGTCACACTGCCAGAGGTTCATTACTGAAGGAGTGTCTCACTGTCAGAATGTCAGTACTGAGGGAGTGACTGTCAGAGGGACAGTGCTGAGGGATTGTCACACCATCAGAGGGAGAATACTGAGGGAGTGTCACACTGTCAGTGGGACAATTCTGAGGTAGTGTCACAATGTCAGAGGGACCGTACTGAGGGAGTGTCACAGAGGGACAGTACTGAGGGAGGGTCACACTGTCAGTGGGACAATTCTGAGGGAGTGTCACAATGTCAGAGGGACCGTACTGAGGGAGTGTCACAGAGGGACAGTACTGAGGGAGGGTCACACTGTCAGAGGGACAAAACAGAGGGAGTGTCACTCTGTCAGAGGGATAGTACTGAGAGAGTGTCACACTGTCAGAGGGAGAGTACTGAAGGAGTGTCACACTGTCAGAGGGACAGTACCGAGGTTTGTCACGCTGTCAGAGGGACAATACTAAGCGAGTGTCACACCGTCAGAGGGATAGTACTGAGGGAGTGTCACACCAACAGCGAGACAATACTGAGGGAGTATCACACTTTCAGAGGGACAGTACTGAGGGAGTGTCACACTGTCAGAGGGACAGAATTGAGGAAGTGCCAAACTGTCAGAGGAACAGTACTGAGGGAGTGTCACACTGTCAGAGGGACAATGCTGAGGGAGTGTCACAGAGGGACAGTACTGAGGGTGTCACACTGTCAGAGGGACAATACTGAGGGAGTGTCACACTGTCAGAGGGATAGTACCGAGGGAGTGTCACACTGTCAGAGGGACCGGACTGAGACAGTGTCACAGAGGGACAGTACTGAGGGAGTGTCACACTGTCAGAGGGACAATACTGAGGGAGTGTCACACTGTCAGAGGGATAGCACTGAGGGAGTGTCACACTGTCAGAGGGACCGTACTGAGGTAGTGTCACACTGTCAGAGGGACAGTACTGAGGGTGTGACACACTGTTAGAGGGACAATACTGATGAAGTGTCACACTGTTAGAGAGACAGGACTAACGGTGTGTAACAATGTCAGAGGGACATTACTGAGGGAGTGTCACTCTGTCAGAGGGATAGTACTGAGGGAGTGTCTCACTGTCAGAGGGACCGGACTGAGGGAGTCTCAAAGAGGGACAGTACTGAGGGTGTGTCACACTGTCAGAGGGACAATACTGAGGGAGTGTCACACTGTCAGAGGGACATTACTGAAGGATTGTCTCACTGTCAGAGGGACAGAATTGAGGAAGTGCCAAATTGACAGGGGGACTATACTGAGGGAGAGTCACACCATAAGAGGGACAGTACCGAGGGAGCGTCACACTGTCAGAGGGACAGTACTGAGGGAGTGTCGTACTGTCAGAGGGACCGGACTGAGGGAGTCTCACAGAGGGACAGTACTGAGGGAGTGTCACACTGTCAGAGGGACAATACTGAGGGAGTGTCACACTGTCAGATGGACATTACTGAAGGATTGTCTCACTGTCAGAGGGACAGAATTGAGGAAGTGCCAAACTGACAGGGGGACAGTACTGAGGGAGAGTCAAACTGTCAGAGGGACAGTAAAGAGGAGGAGTCACAGAGACAGTACTAAGAGAGTGTCAGATTTTAAGAGGAATAGTACTGAGGGAGTGTCACACTATCAGAGGGACAGTACTGAGGGAGTGTCATAGTATCAGAGGGACAGTACTGAGGGAGTGTCACACCATAAGAGGGACAGTACCGAGGGAGCGTCACACTGTCAGAGGGACAGTACTGAGGGAGAGTCATACTGTCAGAGGGACAGTACTGAGGGAGTGTCACACCATAAGAGGGACAGTACCGAGGGAGTGTCACACTGTCAGAGGGACAGTACTGAGGGAGTGTCACACTGTCAGAGGGACAATACTGAGGGAGTGTCACACTGTCAGAGGGACAGTACTGAAGGATTGTCTCACTGTCAGAGGGACAGAATTGAGGAAGTGCCAAACTGACAGGGGGACAGTACTGAGGGAGTGTCATACTATCAGAGGGACAGTACTGAGGGAGTGCCAAACTGTCTGAGGGACAGGGCTGAGGGACTGTCACACCATCAGAGGGAGAATACTGAGGGAGTGTCACAATGTCTGAGGGACAGTACTGAGGGAGTGTCACAGAGGGACAGTACTGAGGGAGTGTCACACTGTCAGAGGGACAATACTGAGGGAGGGTCACACTGTCAGAGGGACAATAATGAGGGAGTATCACACTGTCAGAGGGAGAGTACTGAGGGAGTGTCACACTGTCAGAGGGACAGTACCGAGGGAGTGTCACGCTGTCAGAGGGACAATACTGAGCGAGTGTCACACTGTCAGAGGGATATAACTGAGGGAGTGTCGCACTGTCAGAGGGATAGTACCGAGGGAGTGTCACACTGTCAGAGGGACCGGACTGAGACAGTGTCACAGAGGGACAGTACTGAGGGAGTGTCACACTGTCAGAGGGACAATACTGAGGGAGTGTCACACTGTCAGAGGGATAGCACTGAGGGAGTGTCATACTGTCAGAGGGACCGTACTGAGGTAGTGTCACACTGTCAGAGGGACAGTACTGAGGGTGTGACACACTGTTAGAGGGACAATACTGAGCGAGTGTCACACTGTCAGAGGGATATAACTGAGGGAGTGTCGCTCTGTCAGAGGGATAGTACCGAGGGAGTGTCACACTGTCAGAGGGACCACACTGAGACAGTGTCACAGAGGGACAGTACTGAGGGAGTGTCACACTGTCAGAGGGACAATACTGAGGGAGTGTCACACTGTCAGAGGGATAGCACTGAGGGAGTGTCACACTCTCAGAGGGACCGTACTGAGGTAGTGTCACACTGTCAGAGGGACAGTACTGAGGGTGTGAGACACTGTTAGAGGGACAATACTGAGCGAGTGTCACACTGTCAGAGGGATATAACTGAGGGAGTGTCGCACTGTCAGAGGGATAGTACCGAGGGAGTGTCACACTGTCAGAGGGACCGGACTGAGACAGTGTCACAGAGGGACAGTACTGAGGGCGTGACACACTGTTAGAGGGACAATACTGATGAAGTGTCACACTGTTAGAGAGACAGGACTAACGGTGTGTAACAATGTCAGAGGGACATTACTGAGGGAGTGTCACACTGTCAGAGGGATAGTACTGAGGGAGTGTCTCACTGTCAGAGGGACCGGACTGAGGGAGTCTCACAGAGGGACAGTACTGAGGGTGTGTCACACTGTCAGAGGGTCAGTACTGAGGGAGAGTCATACTGTCAGAGGGACAGTACTGAGGGAGAGTCATACTGTCAGAGGGACAGTACTGAGGGAGTGTCACACCATAAGAGGGACAGTACCGAGGGAGTGTCACACTGTCAGAGGGACAGTACTGAGGGAGTGTCACACTGTCAGAGGGACAATACTGAGGGAGTGTCACACTGTCAGATGGACAGTACTGAAGGATTGTCTCACTGTCAGAGGGACAGAATTGAGGAAGTGCCAAACTGACAGGGGGACAGTATTGAGGGAGAGTCAAACTGTCAGAGGGACAGTAAAGAGGAGGAGTCACTGAGACAGTACTAAGAGAGGGTCAGAGTGTAAGAGGTATAGTACTGAGTGACTGTCACACCATCAGAGGGAGAATACTAAGGGAGTGTCACAATGTCTGAGGGACAGTACTGAGGGAGTGTCACAGAGGGACAGTACTGAGGGAGTGTCACACTGTCAGAGGGACAATACTGAGGGAGGGTCACACTGTCAGAGGGACAATAATGAGGGAGTATCACACTGTCAGAGGGAGAGTACTGAGGGAGTGTCACACTGTCAGAGGGACAGTACTGAGGGAGTGTCACACTGTCAGAGGTACAATACTGAGGGAGTGTCACACTGTCAGAGGGACAGTACTGAAGGATTGTCTCACTGTCAGAGGGACAGAATTGAGGAAGTGCCAAACTGACAGGGGGACAGTATTGAGGGAGAGTCAAACTGTCAGAGGGACAGTAAAGAGGAGGAGTCACTGAGACAGTACTAAGTGAGTGTCAGAGTATAAGAGGAATAGTACTGAGGGAGTGTCGCACTATCAGAGGGACAGTAGTAAGGGAGTGTCATACTATCAGAGGGACAGTACTGAGGGAGTGTCGCACCATAAGAGAGAAAATACTGAGGGAGTGTCACACTGTCAGAGGGACAGTACTGAGGGAGTGTCATACTATCAGAGGGACAGTACTGAGGGAGTGTCACACTGTCAGAGGGACATTACTGAAGGAGTCTCTCACTGTCAGAATGTCAGTACTGAGGGAGTGCCAAACTGTCCGAGGGACAGGGCTGAGTGACTGTCACACCATCAGAGGGAGAATACTGAGGGAGTGTCACAATGACTGAGGGACAGTACTGAGGGAGTGTCACAGAGGGACAGTACTGAGGGAGTGTCACACTGTCAGAGGGACAATACTGAGGGAGGGTCACACTGTCAGAGGGACAATAATGAGGGAGTATCACACTGTCAGAGGGAGAGTACTGAGGGAGTGTCACACTGTCAGAGAGACAGTACCGAGGGAGTGTCACGCTGTCAGAGGGACAATACTGAGCGAGTGTCACACTGTCAGAGGGATATAACTGAGGGAGTGTCGCACTGACAGAGGGACAGTACTGAGGAAGTGTCATGCTATCAGAGCAACAGTACTGAGGGAGTGTCATACTATCAGAGGGACAATACTGAGCGATTGTCACACTGACAGAGGGATATAACTGAGGGAGTGTCAGACTGTCAGAGGGACTGTACTGTGGGAGGGACACACTGTCTGAGGGACAGTACTGAGGGAGATTCATGCTATCGGAGGGACAGTACCGAGGTAGAGCCGCACGGTCGGAGGGACTGAACGGAGGCTGCGTCGCACTGTCAGAGGGACAGTACCGAGGGAGCGTCACACTGTCGGAAGGATATAACTGAGGGAGTGTCAGACTGTCAGAGGGACAGAACTGAGGAAGTGCCAAACTGTCATAGGGACAGTACTGAGGGAGTGTCACACTGTCAGAGGGAGAGTGCTGAGGGAGTGTCACAGAGGGACAGTACTGAGGGTGTCACACTGTCAGAGGGACAATACTGAGGGAGTGTCACACTGTCAGAGGGACAGTACTGAGGGAGTGTCACACTGTCAGAGGGACAGAATTGTGGAAGTGCCAAACTGTCAGAGGGACAGTACTGAGGGAGTGTCACACTGTCAGAGGGACAGTGCTGAGGGAGTGTCACAGAGGGACAGTACTGAGGGTTTCACACTGTCAGAGGGACAATACTAAGGGAGTGTCACACTGTCAGAGGGACAGTACTGAGGGAGTGTCACACTGTCAGAGCGACAATACTGAGCGAGTGTCACACTGTGAGAGGGATATAACTGAGGGAGTGTCACACTGTCAGAGGGACCGAACTGAGGGAGTGTCACACTGTCAGAGGGACAGTGCTGAGGGAGTGTCACACTGTCAGAGGGACAGTACTGAGGGAGTGTCACACTGTCAGAGCGACAATACTGAGCGAGTGTCACACTGTGAGAGGGACAGTACTGAGGGAGTGTCACACTGTCAGCCCGACAATACTGAGCGAGTGTCACACTGTCAGCCCGACAATACTGAGCGAGTGTCACACTGTGAGAGGGATATAACTGAGGGAGTGTCACACTGTCAGAGGGACCGAACTGAGGGAGTGTCACACTGTCAGAGGGACAGTACTGAGGGTGTCACACTGTCAGAGGGACAATACTGAGGGAGTGTCACACTGTCAGAGGGACAGTACTGAGGGAGTGTCACACTGTCAGAGCGACAATACTGAGCGAGTGTCACACTGTGAGAGGGATATAACTGAGGGAGTGTCACACTGTCAGAGGGACCGAACTGAGGGAGTGTCACACTGTCAGAGGGACAGTACTGAGGGAGTGTCACACTGTCAGAGGGACAGTACTGAGGTAGAGCCGCACGGTCGGAGGGACAGAACGGAGGCTGCGTCGCACTGTCAGAGGGACAATGCTGAGGAAGTGCCATAAATAAGACTTCTCTAGTTTTGTTTAAAATGGGGCAGAACCGCAGAAGTGTCACACTTTCAGGGGAAGGTACAGAGAAATTGTCACTCTGTGAGAGGGACAGAAGTGAGCGAGTCTCTGACTGTCAGAGGGGCACTATAGAGCGAGCGACACATTGTCAGAGGGACAGTACTGAAGGAGTGGCACACTGTCAGAGGGACAGTACTGAGGGAGTGTCACACTGTCAGAGGGACAATGCTGAGGGAGTGTCACAGAGGGACAGTACTGAGGGTGTCACACTGTCAGAGGGACAATACTGAGGGAGTATCACACTTTCAGAGGGACAGTACTGAGGGAGTGTCACACTGTCAGAGGGACAGAATTGAGGAAGTGCCAAACTGTCAGAGGAACAGTACTGAGGGAGTGTCACACTGTCAAAGGGAGAATGCTGAGGGAGTGTCACAGAGGGACAGTACTGAGGGTGTCACACTGTCAGAGGGACAATACTGAGGGAGTGTCACACTGTCAGAGGGATAGTACCGAGGGAGTGTCACACTGTCAGAGGGACCGGACTGAGACAGTGTCACAGAGGGACAGTACTGAGGGAGTGTCACACTGTCAGAGGGACAGTACTGAGGGAGTGTTACACTGTCAGAGCGACAATACTGAGCGAGTGTCACACTGTGAGAGGGACAGTACTGAGGGAGTGTCACACTGTCAGAGCGACAATACTGAGCGAGTGTCACACTGTGAGAGGGATATAACTGAGGGAGTGTCACACTGTCAGAGGGTCCAAACTGAGGGAGTGTCACACTGTCAGAGGGACAGTACTGAGGGTGTCACACTGTCAGAGGGACAATACTGAGGGAGTGTCACACTGTCAGAGGGACAGTACTGAGGGAGTGTCACACTGTCAGAGGGACAATACTGAGCGAGTGTCACACTGACAGAGGGATATAACTCAGGGAGAGTCAGACTGTCAGAGGGACAGTACTGAGGGAGGGACACACTGTCTGAGGGACAGTACTGAGGGAGATTCATGCTATCGGAGGGACAGTACCGAGGTAGAGCCGCACGGTCGGAGGGTCTGAACGGAGGCTGCGTCGCACTGTCAGAGGGACAGTACCGAGGGAGCGTCACACTGTCGGAAGGATATAACTGAGGGAGTGTCAGACTGTCAGAGGGACAGTACTGAGGGAGTGTCACACTGTCAGAGGGAGAGTGCTGAGGGAGTGTCACAGAGGGACAGTACTGAGGGTGTCAAACTGTCAGAGGGACAATACTGAGGGAGTGTCACACTGTCAGAGGGACAGTACTGAGGGAGTGTCACACTGTCAGAGGGACAGAATTGTGGAAGTGCCAAACTGTCAGATGGACAGTACTGAGGGAGTGTCACACTGTCAGAGGGACAGTGCTGAGGGAGTGTCACAGAGGTACAGTACTGAGGGTTTCACACTGTCAGAGGGACAATACTGAGGGAGTGTCACACTGTCAGAGGGACAGTACTGAGGGAGTGTCACACTGTCAGAGCGACAATACTGAGCGAGTGTCACACTGTGAGAGGGATATAACTGAGGGAGTGTCACACTGTCAGAGGGACCGAACTGAGGGTGTGTCACACTGTCAGAGGGACAGTGCTGAGGGAGTGTCACACTGTCAGAGGGACAGTACTGAGGGAGTGTCACACTGTCAGAGCGACAATACTGAGCGAGTGTCACACTGTGAGAGGGACAGTACTGAGGGAGTGTCACACTGTCAGAGCGACAATACTGAGCGAGTGTCACACTGTGAGAGGGATATAACTGAGGGAGTGTCACACTGTCAGAGGGACCGAACTGAGGGAGTGTCACACTGTCAGAGGGACAGTACTGAGGGTGTCACACTGTCAGAGGGACAATACTGAGGGAGTGTCACACTGTCAGAGGGACAGTACTGAGGGAGTGTCACACTGTCAGAGCGACAATACTGAGCGAGTGTCACACTGTGAGAGGGATATAACTGAGGGAGTGTCACACTGTCAGAGGGACCGAACTGAGGGAGTGTCACACTGTCAGAGGGACAGTACTGAGGGAGTGTCACACTGTCAGAGGGACAGTACTGAGGTAGAGCCGCACGGTCGGAGGGACAGAACGGAGGCTGCGTCGCACTGTCAGAGGGACAGTGCTGAGGAAGTGCCATAAATAAGACTTCTCTAGTTTTGTTTAAAATGGGGCAGAACCGCAGAAGTGTCACACTTTCAGGGGAAGGTACAGAGAAATTGTCACTCTGTGAGAGGGACAGAAGTGAGCGAGTCTCTGACTGTCAGAGGGGCACTATAGAGCGAGCGACACATTGTCAGAGGGACATTACTGAAGGAGTGGCACACTGTCAGAGGGACAGTACAGAGGGAGTGTCACACTGTCAGAGGGACAATGCTGAGGGAGTGTCACAGTGGGACAGTACTGAGGGTGTCACACTGTCAGAGGGACAATACTGAGGGAGTATCACACTTTCAGAGGGACAGTACTGAGGGAGTGTCACACTGTCAGAGGGACAGAATTGAGGAAGTGCCAAACTGTCAGAGGAACAGTACTGAGGGTGTGTCACACTGTCATAGGGAGAATGCTGAGGGAGTGTCACAGAGGGACAATACTGAGGGTGTCACACTGTCAGAGGGACAATACTGAGGGAGTGTCACACTGTCAGAGGGATAGTACCGAGGGAGTGTCACACTGTCAGAGGGACCGGACTGAGACAGTGTCACAGAGGGACAGTACTGAGGGAGTGTCACACTGTCAGAGAGACAGTACTGAGGGAGTGTCACACTGTCAGAGCGACAATACTGAGCGAGTGTCACACTGTGAGAGGGACAGTACTGAGGGAGTGTCACACTGTCAGAGCGACAATACTGAGCGAGTGTCACACTGTGAGAGGGATATAACTGAGGGAGTGTCACACTGTCAGAGGGACCGAACTGAGGGAGTGTCACACTGTCAGAGGGACAGTACTGAGGGTGTCACACTGTCAGAGGGACAATACTGAGGGAGTGTCACACTGTCAGAGGGACAGTACTGAGGGAGTGTCACACTGTCAGAGCGACAATACTGAGCGAGTGTCACACTGTGAGAGGGATATAACTGAGGGAGTGTCACACTGTCAGAGGGACCGAACTGAGGGAGTGTCACACTGTCAGAGGGACAGTACTGAGGGAGTGTCACACTGTCAGAGGGACAGTACTGAGGTAGAGCCGCACGGTCGGAGGGACAGAACGGAGGCTGCGTCGCACTGTCAGAGGGACAATGCTGAGGAAGTGCCATAAATAAGACTTCTCTAGTTTTGTTTAAAATGGGGCAGAACCGCAGAAGTGTCACACTTTCAGGGGAAGGTACAGAGAAATTGTCACTCTGTGAGAGGGACAGAAGTGAGCGAGTCTCTGACTGTCAGAGGGGCACTATAGAGCGAGCGACACATTGTCAGAGGGACATTACTGAAGGAGTGGCACACTGTCAGAGGGACAGTACAGAGGGAGTGTCACACTGTCAGAGGGACAATGCTGAGGGAGTGTCACAGTGGGACAGTACTGAGGGTGTCACACTGTCAGAGGGACAATACTGAGGGAGTATCACACTTTCAGAGGGACAGTACTGAGGGAGTGTCACACTGTCAGAGGGACAGAATTGAGGAAGTGCCAAACTGTCAGAGGAACAGTACTGAGGGTGTGTCACACTGTCATAGGGAGAATGCTGAGGGAGTGTCACATAGGAACAATACTGAGGGTGTCACACTGTCAGAGGGACAATACTGAGGGAGTGTCACACTGTCAGAGGGATAGTACCGAGGGAGTGTCACACTGTCAGAGGGACCGGACTGAGACAGTGTCACAGAGGGACAGTACTGAGGGAGTGTCACACTGTCAGAGGGACAGTACTGAGGGAGTGTCACACTGTCAGAGCGACAATACTGAGCGAGTGTCACACTGTGAGAGGGACAGTACTGAGGGAGTGTCACACTGTCAGAGCGACAATACTGAGCGAGTGTCACACTGTGAGAGGGATATAACTGAGGGAGTGTCACACTGTCAGAGGGACCGAACTGAGGGAGTGTCACACTGTCAGAGGGACAGTACTGAGGGTGTCACACTGTCAGAGGGACAATACTGAGGGAGTGTCACACTGTCAGAGGGACAGTACTGAGGGAGTGTCACACTGTCAGAGCGACAATACTGAGCGAGTGTCACACTGTGAGAGGGATATAACTGAGGGAGTGTCACACTGTCAGAGGGACCGAACTGAGGGAGTGTCACACTGTCAGAGGGACAGTACTGAGGGAGTGTCACACTGTCAGAGGGACAGTACTGAGGTAGAGCCGCACGGTCGGAGGGACAGAACGGAGGCTGCGTCGCACTGTCAGAGGGACAGTGCTGAGGAAGTGCCATAAATAAGACTTCTCTAGTTTTGTTTAAAATGGGGCAGAACTGCAGAAGTGTCACACTTTCAGGGGAAGGTACAGAGAAATTGTCACTCTGTGAGAGGGACAGAAGTGAGCGAGTCTCTGACTGTCAGAGGGGCACTATAGAGGGAGCGACACATTGTCAGAGGGACATTACTGAAGGAGTGGCACACTGTCAGAGGGACAGTACTGAGGGAGTGTAACACTATCAGAGGGATATTACTGAGGGAGTGTCACACTGTCAGAAGGTCAGTACTGAGGGAGTGTCACAATGTCAGAGGGAGAGTACGGAGGGAGGGACGCACTGTCTGAGGGACAGTACTGAGGGAGTGTCGTACTATCAGAGGGACAGTACTAAGGGAGTGTCATACTATCAGAGGGACAGTACTGAGGGAGTGTCGCACCATAAGAGAGAAAATACTGAGGGAGTGTCACACTGTCAGAGGGACAGTACTGAGGGAGTGTCACACTGTCAGAGGGACAGTACCGAAGGAGTGTCACACTGTCTGAGGGACAGTACTGAGGGAGGGACGCACTGTCTGAGGGACAGTACTGAGGGAGTGTCACTCTATCAGAGCGATATTACTGAGGGAATGTCACAGTGTCAGAGGGACACTACTGAGGGAGAGTCACACTGTCAGAGGGACAGTAAAGAGGAGGAGTCACTGAGACAGTACTAAGAGAGTGTCAGACTGTAAGAGGAATAGTACTGAGGGAGTGTCGTACTATCAGAGGGACAGTACTAAGGGAGTGTCATACTATCAGAGTGACAGTACTGAGGGAGTGTCGCACCATAAGAGAGAAAATACTGAGGGAGTGTCACACTGTCAGAGGGACAGTACTGAGGGAGTGTCACACTGTCTGAGGGACAGTACTGAGGGAGGGACACACTGTCTGAGGGATATAACTGAGGGAGTGTCAGACTATCAGAGGGACAGTACTGAGGGAGTGTCACACTGTCAGTGGGACAGTACTGAGGGAGATTTACACTATTAGAGGGACAGTACTGAGTGAGTGTCATACTGTCAGAGAGACTATACTGAGGGTGTGTCACTCTATCAGAGGGATATTACTGAGGGAATGTCACAGTGTCAGAGGGACAGTACTGAGGGAGAGTCACACTGTCAGAGGGGAATACTGAGGGAGAATCACACTGTCAGAGGGACAGTACTGAGGGAGTGTCACACTGTCAGAGGGACAGTACTGAGGGAGTGTCACACTGTCACAGGGATAAAACTGAGGGAGTGTCAGACTGTCAGAGGGACAGTACTGAGGGAGTGTCACACTGTCAGAGGGACAGTACTGAGGGAGTGTCACACTGTCTGAGGGGCAGTACTGAGGGAGGGACACAATGTCTGAGGGACAGTACTGAGGGAGATTCATGCTATCGGAGGGTCAGTACTGAGGTAGAGCCGCACGGTCGGAGGGACTGAACGGAGGCTGTGTCGCACTGTCAAAGGGACAGTACCGAGGGAGCGTCACACTGTCAGAGGGACAGTACTGAGGGAGTGTCACACTGTCAGAGGGACAGTACCGAAGGAGTGTCACACTGTCAGAGGGACAATACTGAGCGAGTGACACACTGTCGGAGGGATATAACTGAGGGAGTGTCAGACTGTCAGAGGGACAGTACTGAGGGAGTGTCACACTGTCTGAGGGACAGTACTGAGGGAGGGACGCACTGTCTGAGGGACAGTACTGAGGGAGTGTCACTCTATCAGAGCGATATTACTGAGGGAATGTCACAGTGTCAGAGGGACACTACTGAGGGAGAGTCACACTGTCAGAGGGACAGTAAAGAGGAGGAGTCACTGAGACAGTACTAAGAGAGTGTCAGACTGTAAGAGGAATAGTACTGAGGGAGTGTCGTACTATCAGAGGGACAGTACTAAGGGAGTGTCATACTATCAGAGGGACAGTACTGAGGGAGTGTCGCACCATAAGAGAGAAAATACTGAGGGAGTGTCACACTGTCAGAGGGACAGTACTGAGGGAGTGTCACACTGTCAGAGGGACAGTACCGAAGGAGTGTCACACTGTCAGAGGGACAATACTGAGCGAGTGACACACAGTCGGAGGGATATAACTGAGGGAGTGTCAGACTATCAGAGGGTCAGTACTGAGGGAGTGTCACACTGTCAGTGGGACAGTACTGAGGGAGATTTACACTATTAGAGGGACAGTACTGAGTGAGTGTCATACTGTCAGAGAGACTATACTGAGGGTGTGTCACTCTATCAGAGGGATATTACTGAGGGAATGTCACAGTGTCAGAGGGACAGTACTGAGGGAGAGTCACACTGTCAGAGGGGAATACTGAGGGAGAATCACACTGTCAGAGGGACAGTACTGAGGGAGTGTCACACTGTCAGAGGGACAGTACTGAGGGAGTGTCACACTGTCACAGGGATAAAACTGAGGGAGTGTCAGACTGTCAGAGGGACAGTACTGAGGGAGTGTCACACAGTCAGAGGGACAGTACTGAGGGAGTGTCACACTGTCTGAGGGGCAGTACTGAGGGAGGGACACACTGTCTGAGGGACAGTACTGAGGGAGATTCATGCTATCGGAGGGTCAGTACTGAGGTAGAGCCGCACGGTCGGAGGGACTGAACGGAGGCTGTGTCGCACTGTCAAAGGGACAGTACCGAGGGAGCGTCACACTGTCAGACGGACAGTACTGAGGGAGTGTCACACTGTCAGAGGGACAGTACCGAAGGAGTGTCACACTGTCAGAGGGACAATACTGAGCGAGTGACACACTGTCGGAGGGATATAACTGAGGGAGTGTCAGACTGTCAGAGGGACAGTACTGAGGGAGTGTCACACTGTCTGAGGGACAGTACTGAGGGAGGGACGCACTGTCTGAGGGACAGTACTGAGGGAGTGTCACTCTATCAGAGCGATATTACTGAGGGAATGTCACAGTGTCAGAGGGACACTACTGAGGGAGAGTCACACTGTCAGAGGGACAGTAAAGAGGAGGAGTCACTGAGACAGTACTAAGAGAGTGTCAGACTGTAAGAGGAATAGTACTGAGGGAGTGTCGTACTATCAGAGGGACAGTACTAAGGGAGTGTCATACTATCAGAGGGACAGTACTGAGGGAGTGTCGCACCATAAGAGAGAAAATACTGAGGGAGTGTCACACTGTCAGAGGGACAGTACTGAGGGAGTGTCACACTGTCAGAGGGACAGTACCGAAGGAGTGTCACACTGTCAGAGGGACAATACTGAGCGAGTGACACACAGTCGGAGGGATATAACTGAGGGAGTGTCAGACTATCAGAGGGACAGTACTGAGGGAGTGTCACACTGTCAGTGGGACAGTACTGAGGGAGATTTACACTATTAGAGGGACAGTACTGAGTGAGTGTCATACTGTCAGAGGGACTATACTGAGGGTGTGTCACTCTATCAGAGGGATATTACTGAGGGAATGTCACAGTGTCAGAGGGACAGTACTGAGGGAGAGTCACACTGTCAGAGGGGAATACTGAGGGAGAATCACACTGTCAGAGGGACAGTACTGAGGGAGTGTCACACTGTCAGAGGGACAGTACTGAGGGAGTGTCACACTGTCACAGGGATAAAACTGAGGGAGTGTCAGACTGTCAGAGGGACAGTACTGAGGGAGTGTCACACTGTCAGAGGGACAGTACTGAGGGAGTGTCACACTGTCTGAGGGGCAGTACTGAGGGAGGGACACACTGTCTGAGGGACAGTACTGAGGGAGATTCATGCTATCGGAGGGTCAGTACTGAGGTAGAGCCGCACGGTCGGAGGGACTGAACGGAGGCTGTGTCGCACTGTCAAAGGGACAGTACCGAGGGAGCGTCACACTGTCAGACGGACAGTACTGAGGGAGTGTCACACTGTCAGAGGGACAGTACCGAAGGAGTGTCACACTGTCAGAGGGACAATACTGAGCGAGTGACACACTGTCGGAGGGATATAACTGAGGGAGTGTCAGACTGTCAGAGGGACAGTACTGAGGGAGTGTCACACTGTCTGAGGGACAGTACTGAGGGAGGGACGCACTGCCTGAGGGACAGTACTGAGGGAGATTCATGCTATCGGAGGGACAGTACTGAGGTAGAGCCGCACGGACGGAGGGACTGAACGGAGGCTGTGTCGCACTGTCAGAGGGACAGTACCGAGGGAGTGTCATACTCTCAGTGTGATAGTACTGAGGGAGATTTACACTATTAGAGGGACAGTACTGAGGTAGTGCCGCACCGTCAGAGAGACAGAGTGGACGGTGTGTCGCACTGTCAGAGGCATAGTACTGAGGAAGTGCTGCAAATAAAACTTACGCAGTTTTGTATAAAATGGGGCAGAAGGGCAGAAGTATCACTCTGTCAGTGGATGGTACTGTGAAAGTGTCACTCTGTGAGAGGGACAACAGTGATGGAATCTCTGAGAGTCAGAGGGTCAATACTGAGGGAGAGTCAGACTGTCAGAGGGATAGTACTGAGGGAGTGTCACACTGTCAAGGTACAGTACTGCGGGAGTGTCACACTGTCAGAGGGACAGTAGTGCGGGAGTGTCATACTATCAGAGGGACAGTACTGAGGGTGTGTCACACTATCAGAGGGACAATACTGAGGGAGTGTCACACTGTCAGAGGGATAGTACTGAGGCAGTGTCACACCATAAGCGAGACAATACTGAGGGAGTGTCACACTGTCAGAGGGATATAACTGACGGAGTGTCAGACTATCAGAGGTACAGTACTGAGGGAGTGTCACACTGTCAGAGGGACAGTACTGAGGGAGTGTCACACTGTCAGAGGGACAGTACCGAAGGAGTGTCACACTGTCAGAGGGACAATACTGAGCGAGTGACACACAGTCGGAGGGATATAACTGAGGGAGTGTCAGACTATCAGAGGTACAGTACTGAGGGAGTGTCACACTGTCAGTGGGACAGTACTGAGGGAGATTTACACTATTAGAGGGACAGTACTGAGTGAGTGTCATACTGTCAGAGGGACTATACTGAGGGTGTGTCACTCTATCAGAGGGATATTACTGAGGGAATGTCACAGTGTCAGAGGGACAGTACTGAGGGAGAGTCACACTGTCAGAGGGGAATACTGAGGGAGAATCACACTGTCAGAGGGACAGTACTGAGGGAGTGTCACACTGTCAGAGGGACAGTACTGAGAGAGTGTCACACTGTCACAGGGATACAACTGAGGGAGTGTCAGACTGTCAGAGGGACAGTACTGAGGGAGTGTCACACTGTCAGAGGGACAGTACTGAGGGAGTGTCACACTGTCTGAGGGGCAGTACTGAGGGAGGGACACACTGTCTGAGGGACAGTACTGAGGGAGATTCATGCTATCGGAGGGTCAGTACTCAGGTAGAGCCGCACGGTCGGAGGGACTGAACGGAGACTGTGTCGCACTGTCAAAGGGACAGTACCGAGGGAGCGTCACACTGTCAGAGGGACAGTACTGAGGGAGTGTCACACTGTCAGAGGGACAGTACCGAAGGAGTGTCACACTGTCAGAGGGACAATACTGAGCGAGTGACACACTGTCGGAGGGATATAACTGAGGGAGTGTCAGACTGTCAGAGGGACAGTACTGAGGGAGTGTCACACTGTCTGAGGGACAGTACTGAGGGAGGGACGCACTGTCTGAGGGACAGTACTGAGGGAGTGTCACTCTATCAGAGCGATATTACTGAGGGAATGTCACAGTGTCAGAGGGACAATACTGAGGGAGTGTCACACTGTCAGAGGGATAGTACTGAGGCAGTGTCACACCATAAGCGAGACAATACTGAGGGAGTGTCACACTGTCAGAGGGATATAACTGACGGAGTGTCAGACTATCAGCGGTACAGTACTGAGGGAGTGTCACACTGTCAGAGGGACAGTACTGAGGGAGTGTCACACTGTCAGAGGGACAGTACCGAAGGAGTGTCACACTGTCAGAGGGACAATACTGAGCGAGTGACACACAGTCTGAGGGATATAACTGAGGGAGTGTCAGACTATCAGAGGGACAGTACTGAGGGAGTGTCACACTGTCAGTGGGACAGTACTGAGGGAGATTTACACTATTAGAGGGACAGTACTGAGTGAGTGTCATACTGTCAGAGGGACTATACTGAGGGTGTGTCACTCTATCAGAGGGATATTACTGAGGGAATGTCACAGTGTCAGAGGGACAGTACTGAGGGAGAGTCACACTGTCAGAGGGGAATACTGAGGGAGAATCACACTGTCAGAGGGACAGTACTGAGGGAGTGTCACACTGTCAGAGGGACAGTACTGAGGGAGTGTCACACTGTCACAGGGATACAACTGAGGGAGTGTCAGACTGTCAGAGGGACAGTACTGAGGGAGTGTCACACTGTCAGAGGGACAGTACTGAGGGAGTGTCACACTGTCTGAGGGGCAGAACTGAGGGAGGGACACACTGTCTGAGGGACAGTACTGAGGGAGATTCATGCTATCGGAGGGTCAGTACTGAGGTAGAGCCGCACGGTCGGAGGGACTGAACGGAGACTGTGTCGCACTGTCAAAGGGACAGTACCGAGGGAGCGTCACACTGTCAGAGGGACAGTACTGAGGGAGTGTCACACTGTCAGAGGGACAGTACCGAAGGAGTGTCACACTGTCAGAGGGACAATACTGAGCGAGTGACACACTGTCGGAGGGATATAACTGAGGGAGTGTCAGACTGTCAGAGGGACAGTACTGAGGGAGTGTCACACTGTCTGAGGGACAGTACTGAGGGAGGGACGCACTGTCTGAGGGACAGTACTGAGGGAGTGTCACTCTATCAGAGCGATATTACTGAGGGAATGTCACAGTGTCAGAGGGACACTACTGAGGGAGAGTCACACTGTCAGAGGGACAGTAAAGAGGAGGAGTCACTGAGACAGTACTAAGAGAGTGTCAGACTGTAAGAGGAATAGTACTGAGGGAGTGTCGTACTATCAGAGGGACAGTACTAAGGGAGTGTCATACTATCAGAGGGACAGTACTGAGGGAGTGTCGCACCATAAGAGAGAAAATACTGAGGGAGTGTCACACTGTCAGAGGGACAGTACTGAGGGAGTGTCACACTGTCAGAGGGACAGTACCGAAGGAGTGTCACACTGTCAGAGGGACAATACTGAGCGAGTGACACACAGTCGGAGGGATATAACTGAGGGAGTGTCAGACTATCAGAGGGACAGTACTGAGGGAGTGTCACACTGTCAGTGGGACAGTACTGAGGGAGATTTACACTATTAGAGGGACAGTACTGAGTGAGTGTCATACTGTCAGAGAGACTATACTGAGGGTGTGTCACTCTATCAGAGGGATATTACTGAGGGAATGTCACAGTGTCAGAGGGACAGTACTGAGGGAGAGTCACACTGTCAGAGGGGAATACTGAGGGAGAATCACACTGTCAGAGGGACAGTACTGAGGGAGTGTCACACTGTCAGAGGGACAGTACTGAGGGAGTGTCACACTGTCACAGGGATAAAACTGAGGGAGTGTCAGACTGTCAGAGGGACAGTACTGAGGGAGAGTCACACTGTCAGAGGGACAGTAAAGTGGAGGAGTCACTGAGAGAGTAATAAGAGAGTGTCATACTATCAGAGGGACAGTACTGAGGGAGTGTCGCACCATAAGAGAGAAAATACTGAGGGAGTGTCAGACTGTCAGAGGGACAGTACTGAGGGAGGGACACACTGTCTGAGGGACAGTACTGAGGGAGATTCATGCTACCGGAGGGACAGTACTGAGGTAGAGCCGCACGGACGGAGGGACTGAACGGAGGCTGTGTCTCACTGTCAGAGGGACAGTACCGAGGGAGTGTCATACTCTCAGTGTGACAGTACTGAGGGAGATTTACACTATTAGAGGGACAGTACTGAGGTAGTGCCGCACCGTCAGAGAGACAGAGTGGACGGTGTGTCGCACTGTCAGAGGCATAGTACTGAGGAAGTGCTGCAAATAAAACTTAAGCAGTTTTGTATAAAATGGGGCAGATGGGCAGAAGTATCACTCTGTCAGTGGATGGTACTGTGAAAGTGTCACTCTGTGAGAGGGACAGCAGTGAGCGAATCTCTGAGAGTCAGAGGGGCAATACTGAGGGAGAGTCAGACTGTCAGAGGGATAGTACTGAGGGAGTGTCACACTGTCAGGGTACAGTACTGCGGGAGTGTCACACTGTCAGAGGGACAGTAGTGCGGGAGTGTCATACTATCAGAGGGACAGTACTGAGGGTGTGTCACACTATCAGAGGGACAATACTGAGGGAGTGTCACACTGTCAGAGGGATAGTACTGAGGCAGTGTCACACCATAAGCGAGACAATACTGAGGGAGTGTCACACTGTCAGAGGGATATAACTGACGGAGTGTCAGACTATCAGAGGTACAGTACTGAGGGAGTGTCACACTGTCAGAGGGACAGTACTGAGGGAGTGTCACACTGTCAGAGGGACAGTACTGAGGGAATGTCATACTGTCAGAGGAACAGTACTGAGGGAGATTTACACTATTACAGGGACAGTACTGAGGGAGTGTCATACTGTCAGAGGGACTGTACTGAGGGTGTGTCACTCTATCAGAAGGATATTACTGAGGGAATGTCACAGTGTCAGAGGGACAGTACTGAGGGAGAGTCACACTGTCAGAGGGGAATACTGAGGGAGAATCACACTGTCAGAGGGACAGTACTGAGGGAGTGTCACACTGTCAGAGGGACAGTACTGAGGGTGTGTCACACTGACACAGGGATACAACTGAGGGAGTGTCAGACTGTCAGAGGGACAGTACTGAGGGAGTGTCACACTGTCAGAGGGACAGCACTGAGGGAGTGTCACACTGTCTGAGGGGAGTACTGAGGGAGGGACACACTGTCTGAGGGACAGTACTGAGGGAGATTCATGCTATCGGAGGGTCAGTACTGAGGTAGAGCCGCACGGTCGGAGGGACTGAACGGAGGCTGTGTCGCACTGTCAGAGGGACAGTACCGAGGGAGCGTCACACTGTCAGAGGGACAGTAGTGAGGGAGTGTCACACTGTCAGAGGGACAGTACCGAAGGAGTGTCACACTGTCAGAGGGACAATACTTTGCGAGTGACACACTGTCGGAGGGATATAACTGAGGGAGTGTCAGACTGTCAGAGGGACAGTACTGAGGGAGTGTCACACTGTCTGAGGGACAGTACTGAGGGAGGGACACACTGTCTGAGGGACAGTAGTGCGGGAGTGTCATACAATCAGAGGGACAGTACTGAGGGTGTGTCACACTATCAGAGGGACAATACTGAGGGTGTGTCACACTGTCAGAGGGATAGTACTGAGGCAGTGTTACACCATAAGCGAGACAATACTGAGGGAGTGTCACACTGTCAGAGGGATATAACTGACGGAGTTTCAGACTATCAGAGGGACAGTACTGAGGGAGTGTCACACAGTCAGAGGGACAGTAAAGTGGAGGAGTCACTGAGAGAGTACTAAGAGAGTGTCATACTATCAGAGGGACAGTACTGAGGGAGTGTCGCACCATAAGAGAGAAAATACTGAGGGAGTGTCACACTGTCAGAGGGACAGTACTGAGGTGGATCCGCACGGTCGGAGGGACTGAACGGAGTCTGTGTCGCACTGTCAGAGGGACAGTACCGAGGGAGCGTCACACTGTCAGAGGGACAGTACTGAGGGAGAGTCACACTGTCAGAGGGAGAATACTGATGAAGAATCACACTGTTAGAGGGACAGCACTGAAGGAGATTTACACTATTAGAGGGACAGTATTGAGGTAGTGCCGCACGGTCAGAGAGACAGAGTGGACGGTGTGTCGCACTGTCAGAGGGATAGTACTGAGGAAGTGCTGCAAATAAAACTTAAGCAGTTTTGCATCAAATGGGGCAGAAGGGCAGATGTATAACTCTGTCAGTGGATGGTACTGTGAAAGTGTCACTCTGTGAGAGGGACAGCAGTGAGCGAGACTCTGAGAGTCAGAGGGGCAATACTGAGTGAGAGTCAGACTGTCAGAGGGACAGTACTGAGGGAGTGTCATACTATCAGAGGGACAATACTGAGGGAGTGTTACACGGTCAGAAGGATAGTTCTGAGGGAGTGTCACACCATCAGCGAGACAATACTGAGGGAGCGTCAAACTGTCAGAGGGACAATACTGCGGGAGCGTCACGCTGTCAAAAGGACAGTACTGAGCGAGTGTCATACTGTCAGTGGGACAATACTGAGGGAGTGTCACACCATAAGAGAGAAAATACTGAGAGAGTGTCACACTGTCAGAGGGACAGTACTGAGGGAGGGACACACTGTCTGAGGGACAGTACTGAGGGAGATTCATGCTATCGGAGGGACAGTACTGAGGTAGAGCCGCACGGACGGAGGGACTGAACGGAGGCTGTGTCTCACTGTCAGAGGGACAGTACCGAGGGAGTGTCATACTCTCAGTGTGACAGTACTGAGGGAGATTTACACTATTAGAGGGACAGTACTGAGGTAGTGCCGCACCGTCAGAGAGACAGAGTGGACGGTGTGTCGCACTGTCAGAGGCATAGTACTGAGGAAGTGCTGCAAATAAAACTTAAGCAGTTTTGTATAAAATGGGGCAGATGGGCAGAAGTATCACTCTGTCAGTGGATGGTACTGTGAAAGTGTCACACTGTGAGAGGGACAGCAGTGAGCGAATCTCTGAGAGTCAGAGGGGCAATACTGAGGGAGAGTCAGACTGTCAGAGGGATAATACTGAGGGAGTGTCACACTGTCAGGGTACAGTACTGCGGGAGTGTCACACTGTCAGAGGGACAGTAGTGCGGGAGTGTCATACTATCAGAGGGACAGTACTGAGGGTGTGTCACACTATCAGAGGGACAATACTGAGGGTGTGTCACACTGTCAGTGGGATAGTACTGAGGCAGTGTCACACCATAAGCGAGACAATACTGAGGGAGTGTCACACTGTCAGAGGGATATAACTGACGGAGTGTCAGACTATCAGAGGGACAGTACTGAGGGAGTGTCACACTGTCAGAGGGACAGTAAAGTGGAGGAGTCACTGAGAGAGTACTAAGAGAGTGTCATACTATCAGAGGGACAGTACTGAGGGAGTGTCGCACCATAAGAGAGAAAATACTGAGGGAGTGTCACACTGTCAGAGGGACAGTACTGAGGTGGATCCGCACGGTCGGAGGGACTGAACGGAGTCTGTGTCGCACTGTCAGAGGGACAGTACCGAGGGAGCGTCACACTGTCAGAGGGACAGTACTGAGGGAGTGTCATACTGTCAGAGGGAAAATACTGAGGGAGTGTCACAATATCAGAGGGATATTACTGAGGGAATGTCACAGTGTCAGAGGGGCAGTACTGAGGGAGAGTCACACTGTCAGAGGGAGAATACTGATGAAGAATCACACTGTTAGAGGGACAGCACTGAGGGAGATTTACACTATTAGAGGGACAGTATTGAGGTAGTGCCGCACGGTCAGAGAGACAGAGTGGACGGTGTGTCGCACTGTCAGAGGGATAGTACTGAGGAAGTGCTGCAAATAAAACTTAAGCAGTTTTGCATCACATGGGGCAGAAGGGCAGATGTATCACTCTGTCAGTGGATGGTACTGTGAAAGTGTCACTCTGTGAGAGGGACAGCAGTGAGCGAGACTCTGAGAGTCAGAGGGGCAATACTGAGTGAGAGTCAGACTGTCAGAGGGACAGTACTGAGGGAGTGTCATACTATCAGAGGGACAATACTGAGGGAGTGTTACACGGTCAGAAGGATAGTTCTGAGGGAGTGTCACACCATCAGCGAGACAATACTGAGGGAGCGTCAAACTGTCAGAGGGACAATACTGCGGGAGCGTCACGCTGTCAAAAGGACAGTACTGAGGGAGTGTCATACTGTCAGTGGGACAATACTGAGGGAGCGTCACACTATCAGAGCGATATTACTGAGGGAATTTCACAGTGTCAGAGGGACACTACTGAGGGAGAGTCACACTGTCAGAGGGACAGTAAAGTGGAGGAGTCACTGAGAGAGTACTAAGAGAGTGTCATACTATCAGAGGGACAGTACTGAGGGAGTGTCGCACCATAAGAGAGAAAATACTGAGGGAGTGTCACACTGTCAGAGGGACAGTACTGAGGGAGTGTCATACTATCAGAGGGACAGTACTGAGGGAGTGTCACACTGTCAGAGGGACATTACTGAAGGAGTCTCTCACTGTCAGAAAGTCAGTACTGAGGGAGTGCCAAACTGTCCGAGGGACAGGGCTGAGGGTCTGTCACACCATCAGAGGGAGAATACTGAGGGATTGTCACAATGTCTGAGGGACAGTACTGAGGGAGTGTCACAGAGGGACAGTACTGAGGGAGTGTCACACTGTCAGAGGGACAATACTAAGGGAGGGTCACACTGTCAGAGGGACAATAATGAGGGAGTGTCATACTGTCAGAGGGAGAGTACTGAGGGAGTGTCACACTGTCAGAGGGACAGTACCGAGGGAGTGTCACGCTGTCAGAGGGACAATACTGAGCGAGTGTCACACTGTCAGAGGGATATAACTGAGGGTGTGTCGCACTGTCAGAGGGACAGTACTGAGGGAGTGTCATGCTATCAGAGCAACAGTACTGAGGGAGTGTCATACTATCAGAGGAACAATACTGAGCGAGTGTCACACTGACAGAGGGATATAACTGAGGGAGTGTCAGACTGTCAGAGGGACAGTACTGAGGGAGGGACACACTGTCTGAGGGACAGTACTGAGGGAGATTCATGCTATCGGAGGGACAGTACCGAGGTAGAGCCGCACGGTCGGAGGGACTGAACGGAGGCTGTGTCGCACTGTCAGAGGGACAGTACCGAGGGAGCGTCACACTGTCAGAGGGACAGTACTGAGGGAGTGTCACACTGTCAGAGGGACAGTACCGAAGGAGTGTCACACTGTCTGAGGGGCAGTACTGAGGGAGGGACACACTGTCTGAGGCACAGTACTGAGGGAGATTCATGCTATCGGAGGGTCAGTACTGAGGTAGAGCCGCACGGTCGGAGGGACTGAACGGAGGCTGTGTCTCACTGTCAGAGGGACAGTACCGAGGGAGTGTCACACTGTCAGAGGGACAATACTTTGCGAGTGACACACTGTCGGAGGGATATAACTGAGGGAGTGTCAGACTGTCAGAGGGACAATACTGAGCGAGTGACACACTGTCGGAGGGATATAACTGAGGGAGTGTCAGACTGTCACAGGGACAGTACTGAGGGAGTGTCACACTGTCAGAGGGACAGTACTGAGGGAGTGTCTCACTGTCTGAGGGGCAGTACTGAGGGAGGGACACACTGTCTGAGGGACAGTACTGAGGGAGATTCATGCTATCGGAGGGTCAGTACTGAGGTAGAGCCGCACGGTCGGAGGGACTGAACGGAGGCTGTGTCTCACTGTCAGAGGGACAGTACCGAGGGAGTGTCACACTGTCAGAGGGACAATACTTTGCGAGTGACACACTGTCGGAGGGATATAACTGAGGGAGTGTCAGACTGTCAGAGGGACAGTACTGAGGGAGTGTCACACTGTCTGAGGGACAGTACTGAGGGAGGGACACACTGTCTGAGGGACAGTACTGAGGGAGATTCATGCTATCGGAGGGACAGTACTGAGGTAGAGCCGCACGGACGGAGGGACTGAACGGAGGCTGTGTCGCACTGTCAGAGGGACAGTACCGAGGGAGTGTCATACTCTCAGTGTGACAGTACTGAGGGAGATTTACACTATTAGAGGGACAGTACTGAGGTAGTGCCGCACCGTCAGAGAGACAGATTGGACGGTGTGTCGCACTGTCAGAGTCATAGTACTGAGGAAGTGCTGCAAATAAAACTTACGCAGTTTTGTATAAAATGGGGCAGAAGGGCAGAAGTATCACTCTGTCAGTGGATGGTACTGTGAAAGTGTCACTCTGTGAGAGGGACAGCAGTGAGCGAATCTCTGAGAGTCAGAGGGGCAATACTGAGGGAGAGTCAGACTGTCAGAGGGATAGTACTGAGGGAGTGTCACACTGTCAGGGTACAGTACTGCGGGAGTGTCACACTGTCAGAGGTACAGTAGTGCGGGAGTGTCATACTATCAGAGGGACAGTACTGAGGGTGTGTCACACTATCAGAGGGACAATACTGAGGGAGTGTCAGACTGTCAGAGGGATAGTACTGAGGCAGTGTCACACCATAAGCGAGACAATACTGAGGGAGTGTCACACTGTCAGAGGGATATAACTGACGGAGTGTCAGACTATCAGAGGGACAGTACTGAGGGAGTGTCACACTGTCAGAGGGACAGTACTGAGGGAGTGTCATACAGTCAGAGGGACAGTACTGAGGGAGTGTCATACTGTCAGTGGGGCTATACTGAGGGTGTGTCACTCTATCAGAGGGATATTACTGAGGGAGTGTCACAGTGTCAGAGGGACAGTAATGAGGGAGTGTCACACTGTCAGAGGGACAGTACTGAGGGAGTGTCACACTGTCACAGGGATACAACTGGGGGAGTGTCAGACTGTCAGAGGGACAGTTCCGAAGGAGGGTCACACTGTCAGAGGGACAATACTGAGCGAGTGACACACTGTCGGAGGGATATAACTGAGGGAGTGTCAGACTGTCAGAGGGACAGTACTGAGGGAGGGACACACTGTCTGAGGGACAGTACTGAGGGAGATTCATGCTATCGGAGGGACAGTACTGAGGTAGAGCCGCACGGACGGAGGGACTGAACGGAGGCTGTGTCTCACTGTCAGAGGGACAGTACCGAGGGAGTGTCATACTCTCAGTGTGACAGTACTGAGGGAGATTTACACTATTAGAGGGACAGTACTGAGGTAGTGCCGCACCGTCAGAGAGACAGAGTGGACGGTGTGTCGCACTGTCAGAGGCATAGTACTGAGGAAGTGCTGCAAATAAAACTTAAGCAGTTTTGTATAAAATGGGGCAGATGGGCAGAAGTATCACTCTGTCAGTGGATGGTACTGTGAAAGTGTCACTCTGTGAGAGGGACAGCAGTGAGCGAATCTCTGAGAGTCAGAGGGGCAATACTGAGGGAGAGTCAGACTGTCAGAGGGATAATACTGAGGGAGTGTCACACTGTCAGGGTACAGTACTGCGGGAATGTCACACTGTCAGAGGGACAGTAGTGCGGGAGTGTCATACTATCAGAGGGACAGTACTGAGGGTGTGTCACACTATCAGAGGGACAATACTGAGGGTGTGTCACACTGTCAGAGGGATAGTACTGAGGCAGTGTTACACCATAAGCGAGACAATACTGAGGGAGTGTCACACTGTCAGAGGGATATAACTGACGGAGTGTCAGACTATCAGAGGGACAGTACTGAGGGAGTGTCACACTGTCAGAGGGACAGTAAAGTGGAGGAGTCACTGAGAGAGTACTAAGAGAGTGTCATACTATCAGAGGGACAGTACTGAGGGAGTGTCGCACCATAAGAGAGAAAATACTGAGGGAGTGTCACACTGTCAGAGGGACAGTACTGAGGTGGATCCGCACGGTCGGAGGGACTGAACGGAGTCTGTGTCGCACTGTCAGAGGGACAGTACCGAGGGAGCGTCACACTGTCAGAGGGACAGTACTGAGGGAGAGTCACACTGTCAGAGGGAGAATACTGATGAAGAATCACACTGTTAGAGGGACAGCACTGCGGGAGATTTACACTATTAGAGGGACAGTATTGAGGTAGTGCCGCACGGTCAGAGAGACAGAGTGGACGG
This sequence comes from Hypanus sabinus, assembly GCF_030144855.1. Taxonomy (NCBI): domain Eukaryota; kingdom Metazoa; phylum Chordata; class Chondrichthyes; order Myliobatiformes; family Dasyatidae; genus Hypanus; species Hypanus sabinus. The sequence continues at coordinate 41,720 of NW_026779552.1, read as the reverse complement.
TGTGTCGCACTGTCAGAGGGATAGTACTGAGGAAGTGCTGCAAATAAAACTTAAGCAGTTTTGCATCAAATGGGGCAGAAGGGCAGATGTATAACTCTGTCAGTGGAAGGTACTGTGAAAGTGTCACTCTGTGAGAGGGACAGCAGTGAGCGAGACTCTGAGAGTCAGAGGGGCAATACTGAGTGAGAGTCAGACTGTCAGAGGGACAGTACTGAGGGAGTGTCATACTATCAGAGGGACAATACTGAGGGAGTGTTACACGGTCAGAAGGATAGTTCTGAGGGAGTGTCACACCATCAGCGAGACAATACTGAGGGAGCGTCAAACTGTCAGAGGGACAATACTGCGGGAGCGTCACGCTGTCAAAAGGACAGTACTGAGGGAGTGTCATACTGTCAGTGCTACAATACTGAGGGAGTGTCACACTATCAGAGCGATATTACTGAGGGAATTTCACAGTGTCAGAGAGACACTACTGAGGGAGAGTCACACTGTCAGAGGGACAGTAAAGTGGAGGAGTCACTGAGAGAGTAATAAGAGAGTGTCATACTATCAGAGGGACAGTACTGAGGGAGTGTCGCACCATAAGAGAGAAAATACTGAGGGAGTGTCACACTGTCAGAGGGACAGTACTGAGGGAGGGACACACTGTCTGAGGGACAGTACCGAGGGAGCGTCACACTGTCAGAGGGACAGTACTGAGGGAGTGTCACACTGTCAGAGGGACAGTACCGAAGGAGTGTCACACTGTCTGAGGGGCAGTACTGAGGGAGGGACACACTGTCTGAGGCACAGTACTGAGGGAGATTCATGCTATCGGAGGGTCAGTACTGAGGTAGAGCCGCACGGTCGGAGGGACTGAACGGAGGCTGTGTCTCACTGTCAGAGGGACAGTACCGAGGGAGTGTCACACTGTCAGAGGGACAATACTTTGCGAGTGACACACTGTCGGAGGGATATAACTGAGGGAGTGTCAGACTGTCAGAGGGACAATACTGAGCGAGTGACACACTGTCGGAGGGATATAACTGAGGGAGTGTCAGACTGTCACAGGGACAGTACTGAGGGAGTGTCACACTGTCAGAGGGACAGTACTGAGGGAGTGTCTCACTGTCTGAGGGGCAGTACTGAGGGAGGGACACACTGTCTGAGGGACAGTACTGAGGGAGATTCATGCTATCGGAGGGTCAGTACTGAGGTAGAGCCGCACGGTCGGAGGGACTGAACGGAGGCTGTGTCTCACTGTCAGAGGGACAGTACCGAGGGAGTGTCACACTGTCAGAGGGACAATACTTTGCGAGTGACACACTGTCGGAGGGATATAACTGAGGGAGTGTCAGACTGTCAGAGGGACAGTACTGAGGGAGTGTCACACTGTCTGAGGGACAGTACTGAGGGAGGGACACACTGTCTGAGGGACAGTACTGAGGGAGATTCATGCTATCGGAGGGACAGTACTGAGGTAGAGCCGCACGGACGGAGGGACTGAACGGAGGCTGTGTCGCACTGTCAGAGGGACAGTACCGAGGGAGTGTCATACTCTCAGTGTGACAGTACTGAGGGAGATTTACACTATTAGAGGGACAGTACTGAGGTAGTGCCGCACCGTCAGAGAGACAGATTGGACGGTGTGTCGCACTGTCAGAGTCATAGTACTGAGGAAGTGCTGCAAATAAAACTTACGCAGTTTTGTATAAAATGGGGCAGAAGGGCAGAAGTATCACTCTGTCAGTGGATGGTACTGTGAAAGTGTCACTCTGTGAGAGGGACAGCAGTGAGCGAATCTCTGAGAGTCAGAGGGGCAATACTGAGGGAGAGTCAGACTGTCAGAGGGATAGTACTGAGGGAGTGTCACACTGTCAGGGTACAGTACTGCGGGAGTGTCACACTGTCAGAGGTACAGTAGTGCGGGAGTGTCATACTATCAGAGGGACAGTACTGAGGGTGTGTCACACTATCAGAGGGACAATACTGAGGGAGTGTCAGACTGTCAGAGGGATAGTACTGAGGCAGTGTCACACCATAAGCGAGACAATACTGAGGGAGTGTCACACTGTCAGAGGGATATAACTGACGGAGTGTCAGACTATCAGAGGGACAGTACTGAGGGAGTGTCACACTGTCAGAGGGACAGTACTGAGGGAGTGTCATACAGTCAGAGGGACAGTACTGAGGGAGTGTCATACTGTCAGTGGGGCTATACTGAGGGTGTGTCACTCTATCAGAGGGATATTACTGAGGGAGTGTCACAGTGTCAGAGGGACAGTAATGAGGGAGTGTCACACTGTCAGAGGGACAGTACTGAGGGAGTGTCACACTGTCACAGGGATACAACTGGGGGAGTGTCAGACTGTCAGAGGGACAGTTCCGAAGGAGGGTCACACTGTCAGAGGGACAATACTGAGCGAGTGACACACTGTCGGAGGGATATAACTGAGGGAGTGTCAGACTGTCAGAGGGACAGTACTGAGGGAGGGACACACTGTCTGAGGGACAGTACTGAGGGAGATTCATGCTATCGGAGGGACAGTACTGAGGTAGAGCCGCACGGACGGAGGGACTGAACGGAGGCTGTGTCTCACTGTCAGAGGGACAGTACCGAGGGAGTGTCATACTCTCAGTGTGACAGTACTGAGGGAGATTTACACTATTAGAGGGACAGTACTGAGGTAGTGCCGCACCGTCAGAGAGACAGAGTGGACGGTGTGTCGCACTGTCAGAGGCATAGTACTGAGGAAGTGCTGCAAATAAAACTTAAGCAGTTTTGTATAAAATGGGGCAGATGGGCAGAAGTATCACTCTGTCAGTGGATGGTACTGTGAAAGTGTCACTCTGTGAGAGGGACAGCAGTGAGCGAATCTCTGAGAGTCAGAGGGGCAATACTGAGGGAGAGTCAGACTGTCAGAGGGATAATACTGAGGGAGTGTCACACTGTCAGGGTACAGTACTGCGGGAATGTCACACTGTCAGAGGGACAGTAGTGCGGGAGTGTCATACTATCAGAGGGACAGTACTGAGGGTGTGTCACACTATCAGAGGGACAATACTGAGGGTGTGTCACACTGTCAGAGGGATAGTACTGAGGCAGTGTTACACCATAAGCGAGACAATACTGAGGGAGTGTCACACTGTCAGAGGGATATAACTGACGGAGTGTCAGACTATCAGAGGGACAGTACTGAGGGAGTGTCACACTGTCAGAGGGACAGTAAAGTGGAGGAGTCACTGAGAGAGTACTAAGAGAGTGTCATACTATCAGAGGGACAGTACTGAGGGAGTGTCGCACCATAAGAGAGAAAATACTGAGGGAGTGTCACACTGTCAGAGGGACAGTACTGAGGTGGATCCGCACGGTCGGAGGGACTGAACGGAGTCTGTGTCGCACTGTCAGAGGGACAGTACCGAGGGAGCGTCACACTGTCAGAGGGACAGTACTGAGGGAGAGTCACACTGTCAGAGGGAGAATACTGATGAAGAATCACACTGTTAGAGGGACAGCACTGCGGGAGATTTACACTATTAGAGGGACAGTATTGAGGTAGTGCCGCACGGTCAGAGAGACAGAGTGGACGGTGTGTCGCACTGTCAGAGGGATAGTACTGAGGAAGTGCTGCAAATAAAACTTAAGCAGTTTTGCATCAAATGGGGCAGAAGGGCAGATGTATAACTCTGTCAGTGGATGGTACTGTGAAAGTGTCACTCTGTGAGAGGGACAGCAGTGAGCGAGACTCTGAGAGTCAGAGGGGCAATACTGAGTGAGAGTCAGACTGTCAGAGGGACAGTACTGAGGGAGTGTCATACTATCAGAGGGACAATACTGAGGGAGTGTTACACGGTCAGAAGGATAGTTCTGAGGGAGTGTCACACCATCAGCGAGACAATACTGAGGGAGCGTCAAACTGTCAGAGGGACAATACTGCGGGAGCGTCACGCTGTCAAAAGGACAGTACTGAGGGAGTGTCATACTGTCAGTGCTACAATACTGAGGGAGTGTCACACTATCAGAGCGATATTACTGAGGGAATTTCACAGTGTCAGAGAGACACTACTGAGGGAGAGTCACACTGTCAGAGGGACAGTAAAGTGGAGGAGTCACTGAGAGAGTAATAAGAGAGTGTCATACTATCAGAGGGACAGTACTGAGGGAGTGTCGCACCATAAGAGAGAAAATACTGAGGGAGTGTCACACTGTCAGAGGGACAGTACTGAGGGAGGGACACACTGTCTGAGGGACAGTACTGAGGGAGATTCATGCTATCGGAGGGACAGTACTGAGGTAGAGCCGCACGGACGGAGGGACTGAACGGAGGCTGTGTCTCACTGTCAGAGGGACAGTACCGAGGGAGTGTCATACTCTCAGTGTGACAGTACTGAGGGAGATTTACACTATTAGAGGGACAGTACTGAGGTAGTGCCGCACCGTCAGAGAGACAGAGTGGACGGTGTGTCGCACTGTCAGAGGCATAGTACTGAGGAAGTGCTGCAAATAAAACTTAAGCAGTTTTGTATAAAATGGGGCAGATGGGCAGAAGTATCACTCTGTCAGTGGATGGTACTGTGAAAGTGTCACACTGTGAGAGGGACAGCAGTGAGCGAATCTCTGAGAGTCAGAGGGGCAATACTGAGGGAGAGTCAGACTGTCAGAGGGATAATACTGAGGGAGTGTCACACTGTCAGGGTACAGTACTGCGGGAGTGTCACACTGTCAGAGGGACAGTAGTGCGGGAGTGTCATACTATCAGAGGGACAGTACTGAGGGTGTGTCACACTATCAGAGGGACAATACTGAGGGTGTGTCACACTGTCAGTGGGATAGTACTGAGGCAGTGTCACACCATAAGCGAGACAATACTGAGGGAGTGTCACACTGTCAGAGGGACAGTACTGAGGGAGAGTCACACTGTCAGAGGGAGAATACTGATGAAGAATCACACTGTTAGAGGGACAGCACTGCGGGAGATTTACACTATTAGAGGGACAGTATTGAGGTAGTGCCGCACGGTCAGAGAGACAGAGTGGACGGTGTGTCGCACTGTCAGAGGGATAGTACTGAGGAAGTGCTGCAAATAAAACTTAAGCAGTTTTGCATCAAATGGGGCAGAAGGGCAGATGTATCACTCTGTCAGTGGATGGTACTGTGAAAGTGTCACTCTGTGAGAGGGACAGCAGTGAGCGAGACTCTGAGAGTCAGAGGGGCAATACTGAGTGAGAGTCAGACTGTCAGAGGGACAGTACTGAGGGAGTGTCATACTATCAGAGGGACAATACTGAGGGAGTGTTACACGGTCAGAAGGATAGTTCTGAGGGAGTGTCACACCATCAGCGAGACAATACTGAGGGAGCGTCAAACTGTCAGAGGGACAATACTGCGGGAGCGTCACGCTGTCAAAAGGACAGTACTGAGGGAGTGTCATACTGTCAGTGCTACAATACTGAGGGAGTGTCACACTATCAGAGCGATATTACTGAGGGAATTTCACAGTGTCAGAGAGACACTACTGAGGGAGAGTCACACTGTCAGAGGGACAGTAAAGTGGAGGAGTCACTGAGAGAGTAATAAGAGAGTGTCATACTATCAGAGGGACAGTACTGAGGGAGTGTCGCACCATAAGAGAGAAAATACTGAGGGAGTGTCACACTGTCAGAGGGACAGTACTGAGGGAGGGACACACTGTCTGAGGGACAGTACTGAGGGAGATTCATGCTATCGGAGGGACAGTACTGAGGTAGAGCCGCACGGACGGAGGGACTGAACGGAGGCTGTGTCTCACTGTCAGAGGGACAGTACCGAGGGAGTGTCATACTCTCAGTGTGACAGTACTGAGGGAGATTTACACTATTAGAGGGACAGTACTGAGGTAGTGCCGCACCGTCAGAGAGACAGAGTGGACGGTGTGTCGCACTGTCAGAGGCATAGTACTGAGGAAGTGCTGCAAATAAAACTTAAGCAGTTTTGTATAAAATGGGGCAGATGGGCAGAAGTATCACTCTGTCAGTGGATGGTACTGTGAAAGTGTCACACTGTGAGAGGGACAGCAGTGAGCGAATCTCTGAGAGTCAGAGGGGCAATACTGAGGGAGAGTCAGACTGTCAGAGGGATAATACTGAGGGAGTGTCACACTGTCAGGGTACAGTACTGCGGGAGTGTCACACTGTCAGAGGGACAGTAGTGCGGGAGTGTCATACTATCAGAGGGACAGTACTGAGGGTGTGTCACACTATCAGAGGGACAATACTGAGGGTGTGTCACACTGTCAGTGGGATAGTACTGAGGCAGTGTCACACCATAAGCGAGACAATACTGAGGGAGTGTCACACTGTCAGAGGGATATAACTGACGGAGTGTCAGACTATCAGAGGGACAGTACTGAGGGAGTGTCACACTGTCAGAGGGACAGTAAAGTGGAGGAGTCACTGAGAGAGTACTAAGAGAGTGTCATACTATCAGAGGGACAGTACTGAGGGAGTGTCGCACCATAAGAGAGAAAATACTGAGGGAGTGTCACACTGTCAGAGGGACAGTACTGAGGTGGATCCGCACGGTCGGAGGGACTGAACGGAGTCTGTGTCGCACTGTCAGAGGGACAGTACCGAGGGAGCGTCACACTGTCAGAGGGACAGTACTGAGGGAGTGTCATACTGTCAGAGGGAAAATACTGAGGGAGTGTCACAATATCAGAGGGATATTACTGAGGGAATGTCACAGTGTCAGAGGGGCAGTACTGAGGGAGAGTCACACTGTCAGAGGGAGAATACTGATGAAGAATCACACTGTTAGAGGGACAGCACTGAGGGAGATTTACACTATTAGAGGGACAGTATTGAGGTAGTGCCGCACGGTCAGAGAGACAGAGTGGACGGTGTGTCGCACTGTCAGAGGGATAGTACTGAGGAAGTGCTGCAAATAAAACTTAAGCAGTTTTGCATCACATGGGGCAGAAGGGCAGATGTATCACTCTGTCAGTGGATGGTACTGTGAAAGGGTCACTCTGTGAGAGGGACAGCAGTGAGCGAGACTCTGAGAGTCAGAGGGGCAATACTGAGTGAGAGTCGGACTGTCAGAGGGACAGTACTGAGGGAGTGTCATACTATCAGAGGGACAATACTGAGGGAGTGTTACACGGTCAGAAGGATAGTTCTGAGGGAGTGTCACACCATCAGCGAGACAATACTGAGGGAGCGTCAAACTGTCAGAGGGACAATACTGCGGGAGCGTCACGCTGTCAAAAGGACAGTACTGAGGGAGTGTCATACTGTCAGTGGGACAATACTGAGGGAGCGTCACACTATCAGAGCGATATTACTGAGGGAATTTCACAGTGTCAGAGGGACACTACTGAGGGAGAGTCACACTGTCAGAGGGACAGTAAAGTGGAGGAGTCACTGAGAGAGTACTAAGAGAGTGTCATACTATCAGAGGGACAGTACTGAGGGAGTGTCGCACCATAAGAGAGAAAATACTGAGGGAGTGTCACACTGTCAGAGGGAGAGTACTGAGGGAGTGTCATACTATCAGAGGGACAGTACTGAGGGAGTGTCACACTGTCAGAGGGACATTACTGAAGGAGTCTCTCACTGTCAGAAAGTCAGTACTGAGGGAGTGCCAAACTGTCCGAGGGACAGGGCTGAGGGTCTGTCACACCATCAGAGGGAGAATACTGAGGGATTGTCACAATGTCTGAGGGACAGTACTGAGGGAGTGTCACAGAGGGACAGTACTGAGGGAGTGTCACACTGTCAGAGGGACAATACTAAGGGAGGGTCACACTGTCAGAGGGACAATAATGAGGGAGTGTCATACTGTCAGAGGGAGAGTACTGAGGGAGTGTCACACTGTCAGAGGGACAGTACCGAGGGAGTGTCACGCTGTCAGAGGGACAATACTGAGCGAGTGTCACACTGTCAGAGGGATATAACTGAGGGTGTGTCGCACTGTCAGAGGGACAGTACTGAGGGAGTGTCATGCTATCAGAGCAACAGTACTGAGGGAGTGTCATACTATCAGAGGAACAATACTGAGCGAGTGTCACACTGACAGAGGGATATAACTGAGGGAGTGTCAGACTGTCAGAGGGACAGTACTGAGGGAGGGACACACTGTCTGAGGGACAGTACTGAGGGAGATTCATGCTATCGGAGGGACAGTACCGAGGTAGAGCCGCACGGTCGGAGGGACTGAACGGAGGCTGTGTCGCACTGTCAGAGGGACAGTACCGAGGGAGCGTCACACTGTCAGAGGGACAGTACTGAGGGAGTGTCACACTGTCAGAGGGACAGTACCGAAGGAGTGTCACACTGTCAGAGGGACAATACTGAGCGAGTGACACACTGTCGGAGGGATATAACTGAGGGAGTGTCAGACTGTCACAGGGACAGTACTGAGGGAGTGTCACACTGTCAGAGGGACAGTACTGAGGGAGTGTCTCACTGTCTGAGGGGCAGTACTGAGGGAGGGACACACTGTCAGAGGGACAGTACTGAGGGAGTGTCATGCTATCAGAGCAACAGTACTGAGGGAGTGTCATACTATCAGAGGGACAATACTGAGCGAGTGTCACACTGACAGAGGGATATAACTGAGGGAGTGTCAGACTGTCAGAGGGACAGTACTGAGGGAGTGTCACACTGTCAGGGTACAGTACTGCGGGAGTGTCACACTGTCAGAGGGACAGTAATGGGGGAGTGTCACAATGTCAGAGGGAGAGTACTGAGGGAGTGTCACAGTGTCAGAGGGACATTACTGAAGGAGTGTCTCACTGTAAGAGGAATAGTACTGAGGGAGTGTCATACTATCGGAGGGACAGTACTGAGGGAGTGTCATACTACCAGAGGGACAGTACTGAGGGAGTATCACACCATAAGAGAGACAATACTGAGGGAGTGTCACACTGTCAGAGGGACAATACTGCGGGAGCGACACACTGTCAGAGGGACAGTACTGAGGGAGTGTCATACTATCAGTGGGACAATACTGAGGGAGTGTCACACTGTCAGAAGGATAGTTCTGAGGGAGTGTCACACCATCAGCGAGACAATACTGAGGGAGTGTCACACTGTCAGAGGGACAATACTGCGGGAGCGACACACTGTCAGAGGGACAGTACTGAGGGAGTGTCATACTATCAGAGGGACAATACTGAGGGAGTGTCACACTGTCAGAAGGATAGTTCTGAGGGAGTGTCACACCATCAGCGAGACAATACTGAGGGAGCGTCAAACTGTCAGAGGGACAATACTGCGGGAGCGTCACGCTGTCAAAAGGACAGTACTGAGGGAGTATCATACTGTCAGTGGGACAATACTGAGTGAGTGTCACACTATCAGAGCGATATTACTGAGGGAATGTCACAGTGACAGAGGGACACTACTGAGTGAGAGTCACACTGTCAGAGGGACAGTAAAGAGGAGGAGTCACTGAGACAGTACTAAGAGAGTGTCAGACTGTAAGAGGAATAGTACTGAGGGAGTGTCGCACTATCAGATGGACAGTACTAAGGGAGTGTCATACTATCAGAGGAACAGTACTGAGGGAGTGTCGCACCATAAGAGAGAAAATACTGAGGGAGTGTCACACTGTCAGAGGGACAGTACTGAGGGAGTGTCACACTGTCAGAGGGACAATACTGCGGGAGCGACACACTGTCAGAGGGACAGTACTGAGGGAGTGTCATACTATCAGTGGGACAATACTGAGGGAGTGTCACACTGTCAGAAGGATAGTTCTGAGGGAGTGTCACACCATCAGCGAGACAATACTGAGGGAGTGTCACACTGTCAGAGGGACAATACTGCGGGAGCGACACACTGTCAGAGGGACAGTACTGAGGGAGTGTCATACTATCAGAGGGACAATACTGAGGGTGTGTCACACTGTCAGAAGGATAGTTCTGAGGGAGTGTCACACCATCAGCGAGACAATACTGAGTGAGCGTCAAACGGTCAGAGGGACAATACTGCGGGAGCGTCACGCTGTCAAAAGGACAGTACTGAGGGAGTATCATACTGTCATTGGGACAATACTGAGTGAGTGTCACACTATCAGAGCGATATTACTGAGGGAATGTCACAGTGACAGAGGGACACTACTGAGTGAGAGTCTCACTGTCAGAGGGACAGTAAAGAGGAGGAGTCACTGAGACAGTACTAAGAGAGTGTCAGACTGTAAGAGGAATAGTACTGAGGGAGTGTCGCACTATCAGATGGACAGTACTAAGGGAGTGTCATACTATCAGAGGAACAGTACTGAGGGAGTGTCGCACCATAAGAGAGAAAATACTGAGGGAGTGTCACACTGTCAGAGGGACAGTACTGAAGGAGTGTCATACTGTCAGAATGTCAGTACTGAGGGAGTGCCAAACTGTCCGAGGGACAGGGCTGAGGGTCTGTCACACCATCAGAGGGAGAATACTGAGGGATTGTCACAATGTCTGAGGGACAGTACTGAGGGAGTGTCACAGAGGGACAGTACTGAGGGAGCGTCACACTGTCAGAGGGACAATACTGAGGGAGGGTCACACTGTCAGAGGGACAATAATGAGGGAGTGTCATACTGTCAGTGGGAGAGTACTGAGGGAGTGTCACACTGTCAGAGGGACTGTACCGAGGGAGTGTCACGCTGTCAGAGGGACAATACTGAGCGAGTGTCACACTGTCAGAGGGATATAACTGAGGGAGTGTCGCACTGTCAGAGGGACAGTACTGAGGGAGTGTCATGCTATCAGAGCAACAGTACTGAGGGAGTGTCATACTATCAGAGGGACAGTACTGAGGGAGTGTCACACTGTCAGAGGGACAGTACTGAGGGAGTGTCACACTGTCAGAGGGACAGTACTGAGGGAGTGTCATACTGTCAGAGGAACAGTACTGAGGTAGAGCCGCACGGTCGGAGGGACTGAACGGAGTCTGTGTCGCACTGTCAGAGGGACAGTACCGAGGGAGCGTCACACTGTCAGAGGGACAGTACTGAGGGAATGTCATGCTGTCAGTGGGAAAATACTGAGGGAGTGTCGCAATATCAGAGGGATATTACTGAGGGAGTGTCACACTGTCAGAGGGACAGTACTGAGGGAGTGTCACACTGTCAGAGGGACAGTACTGAGGGAGTGTCATACTGTCAGAGGAACAGTACTGAGGTAGAGCCGCACGGTCGGAGGGACTGAACGGAGTCTGTGTCGCACTGTCAGAGGGACAGTACCGAGGGAGCGTCACACTGTCAGAGGGACTGTACCGAGGGAGTGTCACGCTGTCAGAGGGACAATACTGAGCGAGTGTCACACTGTCAGAGGGATATAACTGAGGGAGTGTCGCACTGTCAGAGGGACAGTACTGAGGGAATGTCATGCTATCAGAGCAACAGTACTGAGGGAGTGTCATACTATCAGAGGGACAATACTGAGCGAGTGTCACACTGTCAGAGGGACTATACTGAGGGTGTGTCACTCTATCAGAGGGATATTACTGAGGGAATGTCACAGTGTCAGAGGGACAGTACTGAGGGAGAGTCACACTGTCAGAGGGGAATACTGAGGGAGAATCACACTGTCAGAGGGACAGTACTGAGGTAGAGCCGCACGGTCGGAGGGACTGAACGGAGTCTGTGTCGCACTGTCAGAGGGACAGTACCGAGGGAGCGTCACACTGTCAGAGGGACAGTACTGAGGGAGTGTCATACTGTCAGAGGGAAAATACTGAGGGAGTGTCGCAATATCAGAGGGATATTACTGAGGGAATGTCACAGTGTCAGAGGGACAGTACTGAGGGAGAGTCACACTGTCAGAGGGAGAATACTGATGAAGAATCACACTGTCAGAGGGACAGCACTGAGGGAGATTTACACTATTAGAGGGACAGTATTGAGGTAGTGCCGCACGGTCAGAGAGACAGAATGGACGGTGTGTCGCACTGTCAGAGGGATAGTACTGAGGAAGTGCTGCAAATAAAACTTAAGCAGTTTTGCATCAAATGGGGCAGAAGGGCAGATGTATCACTCTGTCAGTGGATGGTACTGTGAAAGTGTCACTCTGTGAGTGGGACAGCAGTGAGCGAGTCTCTGAGAGTCAGAGGGGCAATACTGAGTGAGAGTCAGACTGTCAGAGGGACAGTACTGAGGGAGTGTCACACTGTCAGGGTACAGTACTGCGGGAGTGTCACACTGTCAGAGGGACAGTAATGGGGGAGTGTCACAATGTCAGAGGGAGAGTACTGAGGGAGTGTCACAGTGTCAGAGGGACATTACTGAAGGAGTGTCTCACTGTAAGAGGAATAGTACTGAGGGAGTGTCATACTATCGGAGGGACAGTACTGAGGGAGTGTCATACTACCAGAGGGACAGTACTGAGGGAGTATCACACCATAAGAGAGACAATACTGAGGGAGTGTCACACTGTCAGAGGGACAATACTGCGGGAGCGTCACACTGTCAGAGGGACAGTACTGAGGGAGTGTCATACTGTCAGTGGGACAATACTGAGTGAGTGCCACACTATCAGAGCGATATTACTGAGGGAATGTCACAGTGACAGAGGGACACTACTGAGTGAGAGTCACACTGTCAGAGGGACAGTAAAGAGGAGGAGTCACAGAGACAGTACTAAGAGAGTGTCAGACTGTAAGAGGAATAGTACTGAGGGAGTGTCGCACTATCAGATGGACAGTACTAAGGGAGTGTCATACTATCAGAGGGACAGTACTGAGGGAGTGTCGCACCATAAGAGAGAAAATACTGAGGGAGTGTCACACTGCAGAGGGACAGTACTGAGGGAGTGTCATACTGTCAGAATGTCAGTACTGAGGGAGCGTCACACTGTCAGAGGGACAATACTGAGGGAGGGTCACACTGTCAGAGGGACTGTACCGAGGGAGTGTCACGCTGTCAGAAGGACAATACTGAGCGAGTGTCACACTGTCAGAGGGATATAACTGAGGGAGTGTCGCACTGTCAGAGGGACAGTACTGAGGGAGTGTCACGCTGTCAGAGGGACAATACTGAGCGAGTGTCACACTGACAGAGGGATATAACTGAGGGAGTGTCAGACTGTCAGAGGGACAGTACTGAGGGAGGGACACACTGTCTGAGGGACAGTACTGAGGGAGATTCATGCTATCGGAGGGACAGTACCGAGGTAGAGCCGCACGGTCGGAGGGACTGAACGGAGGCTGTGTCGCACTGTCAGAGGGACAGTACCGAGGGAGTGTCACACTGTCAGAGGGACAGTACTGAGGGAGTGTCACACTGTCAGAGGGACAGTACCGAAGGAGTGTCACACTGTCAGAGGGACAATACTGAGCGAGTGACACACTGTCGGAGGGATATAACTGAGGGAGTGTCATACTGTCAGAGGGACAGTACTGAGGGAGTGTCACACTGTCAGAGGGACAGTACTGAGGGAGTGTCACACTGTCACAGGGATACAACTGAGGGAGTGTCAGACTGTCAGAGGGACAGTACTGAGGGAGTGTCACACTGTCAGAGGGACAGTACTGAGGGAGTGTCACACTGTCTGAGGGGCAGTACTGAGGGAGGGACACACTGTCTGAGGGACAGTACTGAGGGAGATTCATGCTATCGGAGGGTCAGTACTGAGGTAGAGCCGCACGGTCGGAGGGACTGAACGGAGGCTGTGTTGCACTGTCAGACGGATTGTACCGAGGGAGTGTCATACTCTCAGTGTGACAGTACTGAGGGAGATTTACACTATTAGACGGACAGTACTGAGGTAGTGCCGCACGGTCAGAGAGACAGAGTGGACGGTGTGTCGCACTGTCAGAGGCATAGTACTGAGGAAGTGCTGCAAATAAAACTTAAGCAGTTTTGTATAAAATGGGGCAGAAGGGCAGAAGTCAGTGGATGGTACTGTGAAAGTGTCACTCTGTGAGAGGGACAGCAGCGAGCCATTCTCTGAGAGTCAGAGGGGCAATACTGTGTGAGAGTCAGACTGTCAGAGGGACAGTACTGAGGGAGTGTCACACTGTCAGAGGGACAGTAATGGGGGAGTGTCACAATGTCAGAGGGAGAGTAGTGAGGGAGTGTCACAGTGTCAGAGGGACATTACTGAAGGAGTGTCTCAGTGTAAGAGGAATAGTACTGAGGGATTATCATACTATCGGAGGGACAGCACTGAGGGAGTGTCACACTGTCAGAGGGACAGTACTGAGGGAGTGTCACACTGTCACAGGGATACAACTGAGGGAGTGTCAGACAGTCAGAGGGACAGTACTGAGGGAGTGTCACACTGTCAGAGGGACAGTACTGAGGCAGATTCATGCTATCGGAGGGACAGTACCGAGGTAGAGCCGCACGGTCGGAGGGACTGAACGGAGGCTGTGTCGCACTGTCAGAGGGACAGTACCGAGGGAGCGTCACACTGTCAGAGGGACAGTACTGAGGGAGTGTCACACTGTCAGAGGGACAATACTGAGCGAGTGACACACTGTCGGAGGGATATAACTGAGGGAGTGTCAGACTGTCAGAGGGACATTACTGAAGGTGTGTCTCACTGTCAGAACGTCAGTCCTGAGGGAGTGCCAAACTGTCAGAGGGACAGTGCTGAGGGACTATCACACCATCAGAGGGAGAATACTGAGGGAGTGTCACACTGTCAGAGGGACAGCACTGAGGGAGTGTCACACTGTCAGAGGGACAGTATTGAGGGAGTGTCACACTGTCACAGGGATACAACTGAGGGAGTGTCAGACTGTCAGAGGGACAGTACTGAGGGAGTGTCACACTGTCAGAGGGACAGTACTGAGGGAGTGTCACACTGTCTGAGGTACAGTACTGAGGGAGATTCATGCTATCGGAGGGACAGTACTGAGGTAGAGCCGCACGGTCGGAGGGACTGAACGGAGGCTGTGTCGCACTGTCAGAGGGACAGTACCGAGGGAGTGTCATACTCTCAGTGTGACAGTACTGAGGGAGATTTACACTATTAGAGGGACAGTACTGAGGTAGTGCCGCACGGTCAGAGAGACAGAGTGGACGGTGTGTCGCACTGTCAGAGGCATAGTACTGAGGATGTGCTGCAAATAAAACTTAAGCAGTTTTGTATAAAATGGGGCAGAAGGGCAGAAGTATCACTCTGTCAGTGGATGGTACTGTGAAAGTGTCACTCTGTGAGAGGGACAGCAGCGAGCGAGTCTCTGAGAGTCAGAGGGGCAATACTGAGTGAGAGTCAGACTGTCAGAGGGACAGTACTGAGGGAGTGTCACACTGTCAGGGTACAGTACTGCGGGAGTGTCACACTGTCAGAGGGACAGTAATGGGGGAGTGTCACAATGTCAGAGGGAGAGTAGTGAGGGAGGGTCACAGTGTCAGAGGGACATTACTGAAGGAGTGTCTCAGTGTAAGAGGAATAGTACTGAGGGATTGTCATACTATCGGAGGGACAGCACTGAGGGAGTGTCACACTGTCAGAGCGACAATACTGAGGGTGTGTCACACTATCAGAGGGACAATACTGAGGGAGTGTCACACTGTCAGAGGGACAGTACTAAGGGAGTGTCACACTGTCAGAGGGATATAACTGAGGGAGTGTCACACTGTCAGAGGGACATTACTGAGGGAGTGTCACACTGTCAGAGGGACAGTACTGAGGGAGGGACACACTCTCTGAGGGACAGTACTGAGGGAGTTTCGTACTATCAGAGGGACAGTACTGAGGTAGAGCCGCACGGTCGGAGGGACAGAACGGAGGCTGTGTCGCACTGTCAGAGGGACAGTGCTGAGGAAGTGCCATAAATAAGACTTCTCTAGTTTTGTTTAAAATGGGGCAGAACTGCAGAAGTGTCACACTTTCAGGGGATGGTACAGAGAAATTGTCACTCTGTGAGAGGAACAGAAGTGAGCGAGTCTCTGACTGTCAGAGGGACACTACAGAGGGAGCGTCACATTGTCAGAGGGACAGTACTGAAGGAGTGGCACACTGTCAGAGGGACAGTACTGAGTGATTATCACACTGTCAGAGGGACAGTACTGAGGGAGTGTCATACTGTCAGAGGGACAATACTGAGGGAGTGTCACACTATCAGAGCGAAATTACTGAAGGAATGTCACAGTGTCAGAGGGACAGTACTGAGGGAGAGTCACACTGTCAGAGGGACAGTACTGAGGGAGTCTCACACTGTCAGAGGGAAAGTACTGAGGGTGTGTCACACTGTCAGTGGGACAATACTGAGGGAGTGTCACACTATCAGAGCGATATTACTGAGGGAATGTCACAGTGTCAGAGGGACAGTACTGAGGGAGAGTCACACTGTCAGAGGGACAGTAAAGAGGAGGAGTCACAGAGACAGTTCTAAGAGAGTGTCAGACTGTAAGAGGAATAGTACTGAGGGAGTGTCACACTATCTGAGGGACAGTACTGAGGGAGTGTCATACTATCTGAGGGACAGTACTGAGGGAGTGTCACACTGTCAGAGGGACAGTTCTGAGGGAGTGTCACACTGTCAGAGGGACATTACTGAAGGTGTGTCTCACTGTAGGAACGTCACTACTGAGGGAGTGCCAAACTGTCAGAGGGTCAGTGCTGAGGGACTATCACACCATCAGAGGGAGAATACTGAGGGAGTGTCACACTGTCTGAGGGTCAGTACTGAGGGAGTGTCGCACTGTCAGAGGGACAGTACTGAGGGAGTGTCATGCTATCAGAGCAACAGTAGAGAGGGAGTGTCATACTATCAGAGGGACAATACTGAGCGAGTGTCACACTGACAGAGGGATATAACTGAGGGAGTGTCAGACTGTCAGAGGGACAGTACTGAGGGAGGGACACACTGTCTGAGGGACAGTACTGAGGCAGATTCATGCTATCGGAGGGACAGTACCGAGGTAGAGCCGCACGGTCGGAGGGACTGAACGGAGGCTGTGTCGCACTGTCAGAGGGACAGTACTGAGGGAGAGTCACACTGTCAGAGGGACAATACTGAGTGAGTGTCACACTGTCACAGGGATAGTACTGAGGGAGTGTCACACCATCAGCGAGACAATACTGAGGGAGTGTCTCACTGTCAGAGGGACAATACTGAGGGAGTGTTACACTGTCAGAGGGACAGTACTGAGGGTGTGTCACACTATCAGAGGGACAGTACTGAGGGAGTGTCACACTGTCAGACTGACAGTACAGAGGGAGTGTCACACTGTTAGAGGGATATAACTGAGGGAGTGTCACACTGTCAGAGGGATATAACTGAGGGAGTTTCACACTGTCAGAGGGACAGTACTGAGGGAGGGACACACTCTCTGAGGGACAGTACTGAGGGAGTTTCGTACTATCAGAGGGACAGTACTGAGGTAGAGCCGCACGGTCGGAGGGACAGAACGGAGGCTGTGTCGCACTGTCAGAGGGACAGTGCTGAGGAAGTGCCATAAATAAGACTTCTCTAGTTTTGTTTAAAATGGGGCAGAACTGCAGAAGTGTCACACTTTCAGGGGATGGTACAGAGAAATTGTCACTCTGTGAGAGGGACAGAAGTGAGCGTGTCTCTGACTGTCAGAGGGACACTACAGAGGGAGCGACACATTGTCAGAGGGACAGTACTGAAGGAGTGGCACACTGTCAGAGGGACAGTACTGAGTGATTATCACACTGTCAGAGGGTTAGTACTGAGGGAGTGTCAAACTGTCAGAGGGTCAATACTGCGGGAGCGTCACACTGTCAGAGGGACAGTACTGAGGGAGTGTCACACTATCAGATCGATATTACTGAGGGAATGTCACAGTGTCAGAGGGACAGTACTGAGGGAGAGTCACACTGTCAGAGGGACAGTAAAGAGCAGGAGTCACAGAGACAGTACTAAGAGAGTGTCACACTGTCTGAGGGACAGTACTGAGGGAGTGTCACACTGTCAGTGGGACAATACTGAGGGAGTGTCACACTATCAGAGCGATATTACTGAGGGAGTGTCATACTATCTGAGGGACAGTACTGAGGGAGTGTCACACTGTCAGAACGTCAGTTCTGAGGGAGTGCCAAACTGTCAGAGGGACAGTGCTGAGGGACTATCACACCATCAGAGGGAGAATACTGAGGGAGTGTCACACTGTCTGAGGGTCAGTACTGATGGAGTGTCGCACTGTCAGAGGGACAGTACTGAGGGAGTGTCATGCTATCAGAGCAACAGTAGAGAGGGAGTGTCATACTATCAGAGGGACAATACTGAGCGAGTGTCACACTGACAGAGGGATATAACGGAGGGAGTGTCAGACTGTCGGAGGGACAGTACTGAGGGAGATTCATGCTATCGGAGGGACAGTACCGAGGTAGAGCCGCACGGTCGGAGGGACTGAACGGAGGCTGTGTCGCACTGTCAGAGGGACAGTACCGAGGGAGCGTCACACTCAGAGGGACAGTACTGAGGGAGTGTCATGCTATCAGAGCAACAGTACTGAGGGAGTGTCATACTATCAGAGGGACAATACTGAGCGAGTGTCACACTGACAGAGGGATATAACTGAGGGAGTGTCAGACTGTCAGAGGGACAGTACTGAGGGAGGGACACACTGTCTGAGGGACAGTACTGAGGGAGATTCATGCTATCGGAGGGACAGTACCGAGGTAGAGCCGCACGGTCGGAGGGACTGAACGGAGGCTGCGTCGCACTGTCAGAGGGACAGTACCGAGGGAGCGTCACACTGTCGGAAGGATATAACTGAGGGAGTGTCAGACTGTCAGAGGGACAGAACTGAGGAAGTGCCAAACTGTCAGAGGGACAGTACTGAGGGAGTGTCACACTGTCAGAGGGAGAGTGCTGAGGGAGTGTCACTGTCAGAGGGACAATACTGAGGGAGTGTCACACTATCAGAGCGATATTACTGAGGGAATGTCACAGTGTCAGAGGGACAGTACTGAGGGAGAGTCACACTGTCAGAGGGACAGTAAAGAGCAGGAGTCACAGAGACAGTACTAAGAGAGTGTCACACTGTCTGAGGGACAGTACTGAGGGAGTGTCACACTGTCAGTGGGACAATACTGAGGGAGTGTCACACTATCAGAGCGATATTACTGAGGGAGTGTCATACTATCTGAGGGACAGTACTGAGGGAGTGTCACACTGTCAGAACGTCAGTTCTGAGGGAGTGCCAAACTGTCAGAGGGACAGTGCTGAGGGACTATCACACCATCAGAGGGAGAATACTGAGGGAGTGTCACACTGTCTGAAGGTCAGTACTGATGGAGTGTCGCACTGTCAGAGGGACAGTACTGAGGGAGTGTCATGCTATCAGAGCAACAGTAGAGAGGGAGTGTCATACTATCAGAGGGACAATACTGAGCGAGTGTCACACTGACAGAGGGATATAACGGAGGGAGTGTCAGACTGTCAGAGGGACAGTACAGAGGGAGATTCATGCTATCGGAGGGACAGTACCGAGGTAGAGCCGCACGGTCGGAGGGACTGAACGGAGGCTGTGTCGCACTGTCAGAGGGACAGTACCGAGGGAGCGTCACACTGTCAGAGGGACAGTACTGAGGGAGTGTCACACTGTCGGAGGGACAGTACCGAGGGAGCGTCACACTGTCAGAGGGACAGTACTGAGCGAGTGACACACTGTCGGAGGGATATAACTGAGGGAGTGTCAGACTGTCAGAGGGACATTACTGAAGGTGTGTCTCACTGTCAGAACGTCAGTACTGAGGGAGTGCCAAACTGTCAGAGGGACAGTGCTGAGGGACTATCACACCATCAGAGGGAGAATACTGAGGGAGTGTCACACTGTCAGAGGGACAGCACTGAGGGAGTGTCACACTGTCAGAGGGACAGTACTGAGGGAGTGTCACACTGTCACAGGGATACAACTGAGGGAGTGTCAGACTGTCAGAGGGACAGTACTGAGGGAGTGTCACACTGTCAGAGGGACTGAACGGAGGCTGTGCCGCACTGTCAGAGGGACAGTACCGAGGGAGTGTCATACTCTCAGTGTGACAGTACTGAGGGAGATTTACACTATTAGAGGGACAGTACTGAGGTAGTGCCGCACGGTCAGAGAGACAGAGTGGACGGTGTGTCGCACTGTCAGAGGCATAGTACTGAGGATGTGCTGCAAATAAAACTTAAGCAGTTTTGTATAAAATGGGGCAGAAGGGCAGAAGTATCACTCTGTCAGTGGATGGTACTGTGAAAGTGTCACTCTGTGAGAGGGACAGCAGCGAGCGAGTCTCTGAGAGTCAGAGGGGCAATACTGAGTGAGAGTCAGACTGTCAGAGGGACAGTACTGAGGGAGTGTCACACTGTCAGGGTACAGTACTGCGGGAGTGTCACACTGTCAGAGGGACAGTAATGGGGGAGTGTCACAATGTCAGAGGGAGAGTACTGAGGGAGTGTCACAGTGTCAGAGGGACATTACTGAAGGAGTGTCTCACTGTAAGAGGAATAGTACTGAGGGAGTGTCATACTATCGGAGGGACAGTACTGAGGGAGTGTCATACTACCAGACGGACAGTACTGAGGGAGTATCACACCATAAGAGAGACAATACTGAGGGAGTGTCACACTGTCAGAGGTACAATACTGCGGGAGCGACACATTGTCAGAGGGGCAGTACTGAAGGAGTGGCACACGGTCAGAGGGACAGTACTGAGGGAGAGTAACACTATCAGAGGGATATTACTGAGGGAGTGTCACACTGTCAGACGAATAGTACTGAGGGTGTGTCACACCATCAGCGAGACAATACTGAGCGAGTGTCACACTGTCAGAGGGATATAACTGAGGGAGTGTCACACTGTCTGAGGGTCAGTACTGAGGGAGTGTCGCACTGTCAGAGGGACAGTACTGAGGGAGTGTCATGCTATCAGAGCAACAGTAGAGAGGGAGTGTCATACTATCAGAGGGACAATACTGAGCGAGTGTCACACTGACAGAGGGATATAACTGAGGGAGTGTCAGACTGTCAGAGGGACAGTACTGAGGGAGGGACACACTGTCTGAGGGACAGTACTGAGGCAGATTCATGCTATCGGAGGGACAGTACCGAGGTAGAGCCGCACGGTCGGAGGGACTGAACGGAGGCTGTGTCGCACTGTCAGAGGGACAGTACTGAGGGAGAGTCACACTGTCAGAGGGACAATACTGAGTGAGTGTCACACTGTCACAGGGATAGTACTGAGGGAGTGTCACACCATCAGCGAGACAATACTGAGGGAGTGTCTCACTGTCAGAGGGACAATACTGAGGGAGTGTTACACTGTCAGAGGGACAGTACTGAGGGTGTGTCACACTATCAGAGGGACAGTACTGAGGGAGTGTCACACTGTCAGACTGACAGTACAGAGGGAGTGTCACACTGTTAGAGGGATATAACTGAGGGAGTGTCACACTGTCAGAGGGATATAACTGAGGGAGTTTCACACTGTCAGAGGGACAGTACTGAGGGAGGGACACACTCTCTGAGGGACAGTACTGAGGGAGTTTCGTACTATCAGAGGGACAGTACTGAGGTAGAGCCGCACGGTCGGAGGGACAGAACGGAGGCTGTGTCGCACTGTCAGAGGGACAGTGCTGAGGAAGTGCCATAAATAAGACTTCTCTAGTTTTGTTTAAAATGGGGCAGAACTGCAGAAGTGTCACACTTTCAGGGGATGGTACAGAGAAATTGTCACTCTGTGAGAGGGACAGAAGTGAGCGAGTCTCTGACTGTCAGAGGGACACTACAGAGGGAGCGACACATTGTCAGAGGGACAGTACTGAAGGAGTGGCACACTGTCAGAGGGACAGTACTGAGTGATTATCACACTGTCAGAGGGTTAGTACTGAGGGAGTGTCAAACTGTCAGAGGGACAATACTGCGGGAGCGTCACACTGTCAGAGGGACAGTACTGAGGGAGTGTCACTGTCAGAGGGACAATACTGAGGGAGTGTCACACTATCAGATCGATATTACTGAGGGAATGTCACAGTGTCAGAGGGACAGTACTGAGGGAGAGTCACACTGTCAGAGGGACAGTAAAGAGCAGGAGTCACAGAGACAGTACTAAGAGAGTGTCACACTGTCTGAGGGACAGTACTGAGGGAGTGTCACACTGTCAGTGGGACAATACTGAGGGAGTGTCACACTATCAGAGCGATATTACTGAGGGAGTGTCATTCTATCTGAGGGACAGTACTGAGGGAGTGTCACACTGTCAGAACGTCAGTTCTGAGGGAGTGCCAAACTGTCAGAGGGACAGTGCTGAGGGACTATCACACCATCAGAGGGAGAATACTGAGGGAGTGTCACACTGTCTGAGGGTCAGTACTGATGGAGTGTCGCACTGTCAGAGGGACAGTACTGAGGGAGTGTCATGCTATCAGAGCAACAGTAGAGAGGGAGTGTCATACTATCAGAGGGACAATACTGAGCGAGTGTCACACTGACAGAGGGATATAACGGAGGGAGTGTCAGACTGTCGGAGGGACAGTACTGAGGGAGATTCATGCTATCGGAGGGACAGTACCGAGGTAGAGCCGCACGGTCGGAGGGACTGAACGGAGGCTGTGTCGCACTGTCAGAGGGACAGTACCGAGGGAGCGTCACACTCAGAGGGACAGTACTGAGGGAGTGTCATGCTATCAGAGCAACAGTACTGAGGGAGTGTCATACTATCAGAGGGACAATACTGAGCGAGTGTCACACTGACAGAGGGATATAACTGAGGGAGTGTCAGACTGTCAGAGGGACAGTACTGAGGGAGGGACACACTGTCTGAGGGACAGTACTGAGGGAGATTCATGCTATCGGAGGGACAGTACCGAGGTAGAGCCGCACGGTCGGAGGGACTGAACGGAGGCTGCGTCGCACTGTCAGAGGGACAGTACCGAGGGAGCGTCACACTGTCGGAAGGATATAACTGAGGGAGTGTCAGACTGTCAGAGGGACAGAACTGAGGAAGTGCCAAACTGTCAGAGGGACAGTACTGAGGGAGTGTCACACTGTCAGAGGGAGAGTGCTGAGGGAGTGTCACTGTCAGAGGGACAATACTGAGGGAGTGTCACACTATCAGAGCGATATTACTGAGGGAATGTCACAGTGTCAGAGGGACAGTACTGAGGGAGAGTCACACTGTCAGAGGGACAGTAAAGAGCAGGAGTCACAGAGACAGTACTAAGAGAGTGTCACACTGTCTGAGGGACAGTACTGAGGGAGTGTCACACTGTCAGTGGGACAATACTGAGGGAGTGTCACACTATCAGAGCGATATTACTGAGGGAGTGTCATACTATCTGAGGGACAGTACTGAGGGAGTGTCACACTGTCAGAACGTCAGTTCTGAGGGAGTGCCAAACTGTCAGAGGGACAGTGCTGAGGGACTATCACACCATCAGAGGGAGAATACTGAGGGAGTGTCACACTGTCTGAAGGTCAGTACTGATGGAGTGTCGCACTGTCAGAGGGACAGTACTGAGGGAGTGTCATGCTATCAGAGCAACAGTAGAGAGGGAGTGTCATACTATCAGAGGGACAATACTGAGCGAGTGTCACACTGACAGAGGGATATAACGGAGGGAGTGTCAGACTGTCAGAGGGACAGTACAGAGGGAGATTCATGCTATCGGAGGGACAGTACCGAGGTAGAGCCGCACGGTCGGAGGGACTGAACGGAGGCTGTGTCGCACTGTCAGAGGGACAGTACCGAGGGAGCGTCACACTGTCAGAGGGACAGTACTGAGGGAGTGTCACACTGTCGGAGGGACAGTACCGAGGGAGCGTCACACTGTCAGAGGGACAGTACTGAGCGAGTGACACACTGTCGGAGGGATATAACTGAGGGAGTGTCAGACTGTCAGAGGGACATTACTGAAGGTGTGTCTCACTGTCAGAACGTCAGTACTGAGGGAGTGTCACACTGACAGAGGGATATAACTGAGGGAGTGTCAGACTGTCAGAGGGACAGTACTGAGGGAGGGACACACTGTCTGAGGGACAGTACTGAGGCAGATTCATGCTATCGGAGGGACAGTACCGAGGTAGAGCCGCACGGTCGGAGGGACTGAACGGAGGCTGTGTCGCACTGTCAGAGGGACAGTACTGAGGGAGAGTCACACTGTCAGAGGGACAATACTGAGTGAGTGTCACACTGTCACAGGGATAGTACTGAGGGAGTGTCACACCATCAGCGAGACAATACTGAGGGAGTGTCTCACTGTCAGAGGGACAATACTGAGGGAGTGTTACACTGTCAGAGGGACAGTACTGAGGGTGTGTCACACTATCAGAGGGACAGTACTGAGGGAGTGTCACACTGTCAGACTGACAGTACAGAGGGAGTGTCACACTGTTAGAGGGATATAACTGAGGGAGTGTCACACTGTCAGAGGGATATAACTGAGGGAGTTTCACACTGTCAGAGGGACAGTACTGAGGGAGGGACACACTCTCTGAGGGACAGTACTGAGGGAGTTTCGTCACTGTCAGAGGGACAGTGCTGAGGAAGTGCCATAAATAAGACTTCTCTAGTTTTGTTTAAAATGGGGCAGAACTGCAGAAGTGTCACACTTTCAGGGGATGGTACAGAGAAATTGTCACTCTGTGAGAGGGACAGAAGTGAGCGAGTCTCTGACTGTCAGAGGGACACTACAGAGGGAGCGACACATTGTCAGAGGGACAGTACTGAAGGAGTGGCACACTGTCAGAGGGACAGTACTGAGTGATTATCACACTGTCAGAGGGTTAGTACTGAGGGAGTGTCAAACTGTCAGAGGGACAATACTGCGGGAGCGTCACACTGTCAGAGGGACAGTACTGAGGGAGTGTCACTGTCAGAGGGACAATACTGAGGGAGTGTCACACTATCAGATCGATATTACTGAGGGAATGTCACAGTGTCAGAGGGACAGTACTGAGGGAGAGTCACACTGTCAGAGGGACAGTAAAGAGCAGGAGTCACAGAGACAGTACTAAGAGAGTGTCACACTGTCTGAGGGACAGTACTGAGGGAGTGTCACACTGTCAGTGGGACAATACTGAGGGAGTGTCACACTATCAGAGCGATATTACTGAGGGAGTGTCATACTATCTGAGGGACAGTACTGAGGGAGTGTCACACTGTCAGAACGTCAGTTCTGAGGGAGTGCCAAACTGTCAGAGGGACAGTGCTGAGGGACTATCACACCATCAGAGGGAGAATACTGAGGGAGTGTCACACTGTCTGAGGGTCAGTACTGATGGAGTGTCGCACTGTCAGAGGGACAGTACTGAGGGAGTGTCATGCTATCAGAGCAACAGTAGAGAGGGAGTGTCATACTATCAGAGGGACAATACTGAGCGAGTGTCACACTGACAGAGGGATATAACGGAGGGAGTGTCAGACTGTCAGAGGGACAGTACTGAGGGAGATTCATGCTATCGGAGGGACAGTACCGAGGTAGAGCCGCACGGTCGGAGGGACTGAACGGAGGCTGTGTCGCACTGTCAGAGGGACAGTACCGAGGGAGCGTCACACTGTCAGAGGGACAGTACTGAGGGAGTGTCATGCTATCAGAGCAACAGTACTGAGGGAGTGTCATACTATCAGAGGGACAATACTGAGCGAGTGTCACACTGACAGAGGGATATAACTGAGGGAGTGTCAGACTGTCAGAGGGACAGTACTGAGGGAGGGACACACTGTCTGAGGGACAGTACTGAGGGAGATTCATGCTATCGGAGGGACAGTACCGAGGTAGAGCCGCACGGTCGGAGGGACTGAACGGAGGCTGCGTCGCACTGTCAGAGGGACAGTACCGAGGGAGCGTCACACTGTCGGAAGGATATAACTGAGGGAGTGTCAGACTGTCAGAGGGACAGAACTGAGGAAGTGCCAAACTGTCAGAGGGACAGTACTGAGGGAGTGTCACACTGTCAGAGGGAGAGTGCTGAGGGAGTGTCACTGTCAGAGGGACAATACTGAGGGAGTGTCACACTATCAGAGCGATATTACTGAGGGAATGTCACAGTGTCAGAGGGACAGTACTGAGGGAGAGTCACACTGTCAGAGGGACAGTAAAGAGCAGGAGTCACAGAGACAGTACTAAGAGAGTGTCACACTGTCTGAGGGACAGTACTGAGGGAGTGTCACACTGTCAGTGGGACAATACTGAGGGAGTGTCACACTATCAGAGCGATATTACTGAGGGAGTGTCATACTATCTGAGGGACAGTACTGAGGGAGTGTCACACTGTCAGAACGTCAGTTCTGAGGGAGTGCCAAACTGTCAGAGGGACAGTGCTGAGGGACTATCACACCATCAGAGGGAGAATACTGAGGGAGTGTCACACTGTCTGAAGGTCAGTACTGATGGAGTGTCGCACTGTCAGAGGGACAGTACTGAGGGAGTGTCATGCTATCAGAGCAACAGTAGAGAGGGAGTGTCATACTATCAGAGGGACAATACTGAGCGAGTGTCACACTGACAGAGGGATATAACGGAGGGAGTGTCAGACTGTCAGAGGGACAGTACAGAGGGAGATTCATGCTATCGGAGGGACAGTACCGAGGTAGAGCCGCACGGTCGGAGGGACTGAACGGAGGCTGTGTCGCACTGTCAGAGGGACAGTACCGAGGGAGCGTCACACTGTCAGAGGGACAGTACTGAGGGAGTGTCACACTGTCGGAGGGACAGTACCGAGGGAGCGTCACACTGTCAGAGGGACAGTACTGAGCGAGTGACACACTGTCGGAGGGATATAACTGAGGGAGTGTCAGACTGTCAGAGGGACATTACTGAAGGTGTGTCTCACTGTCAGAACGTCAGTACTGAGGGAGTGCCAAACTGTCAGAGGGACAGTGCTGAGGGACTATCACACCATCAGAGGGAGAATACTGAGGGAGTGTCACACTGTCAGAGGGACAGCACTGAGGGAGTGTCACACTGTCAGAGGGACAGTACTGAGGGAGTGTCACACTGTCACAGGGATACAACTGAGGGAGTGTCAGACTGTCAGAGGGACAGTACTGAGGGAGTGTCACACTGTCAGAGGGACTGAACGGAGGCTGTGCCGCACTGTCAGAGGGACAGTACCGAGGGAGTGTCATACTCTCAGTGTGACAGTACTGAGGGAGATTTACACTATTAGAGGGACAGTACTGAGGTAGTGCCGCACGGTCAGAGAGACAGAGTGGACGGTGTGTCGCACTGTCAGAGGCATAGTACTGAGGATGTGCTGCAAATAAAACTTAAGCAGTTTTGTATAAAATGGGGCAGAAGGGCAGAAGTATCACTCTGTCAGTGGATGGTACTGTGAAAGTGTCACTCTGTGAGAGGGACAGCAGCGAGCGAGTCTCTGAGAGTCAGAGGGGCAATACTGAGTGAGAGTCAGACTGTCAGAGGGACAGTACTGAGGGAGTGTCACACTGTCAGGGTACAGTACTGCGGGAGTGTCACACTGTCAGAGGGACAGTAATGGGGGAGTGTCACAATGTCAGAGGGAGAGTACTGAGGGAGTGTCACAGTGTCAGAGGGACATTACTGAAGGAGTGTCTCACTGTAAGAGGAATAGTACTGAGGGAGTGTCATACTATCGGAGGGACAGTACTGAGGGAGTGTCATACTACCAGACGGACAGTACTGAGGGAGTATCACACCATAAGAGAGACAATACTGAGGGAGTGTCACACTGTCAGAGGGACAATACTGCGGGAGCGACACATTGTCAGAGGGGCAGTACTGAAGGAGTGGCACACGGTCAGAGGGACAGTACTGAGGGAGAGTAACACTATCAGAGGGATATTACTGAGGGAGTGTCACACTGTCAGAGGAATAGTACTGAGGGTGTGTCACACCATCAGCGAGACAGTACTGAGGGAGTGTCACACTGTGAGAGGGATATAACTGAGGGAGTGTCACACTGTCAGGGGGTTAGTACTGAGGGAGTGTCAAACTGTCAGAGGGACAATACTACGGGAGTGTCACACTGTCAGAGCGGCAATACTGTGGGTGTGTCACACTGCCAGAGGGAAAGAATTGAAGGAGTGTCACACTGTCAGAGGGACAATACTGAGGTAGTGTCACACTGTCAGAGGGACAGTACTGAGAGAGTGTCACACTGTCAGAGGGACATTACTGAGGGAGTGTCACACTGTCACAAGGACAGTACCGAGGGAGTGTCACACTGTCAGAGGGTTAGTACTGAGTGAGTGTCACACTGTCAGAGGGTTAGTAATGAGGGAGTGTCAAGCTGTCAGAGGGACAATACTGCGGGAGTGGCACACAATCAGAGTGATATTACTGAGGGAGTGTCATACTGTCGGTTGGACAATATAGAGGGAGTGTCACAGTATCAGAGGGATATTACTGAGGGAATGTCATACTGTCGCAGGGACAGTACTGAGGGAGATTCACACAATCAGATGGACCGTACTGAGGTAGCGCCACACAGTCAGAGGGACAGAACGGAGTGTGTGTCGGACTGTCAGAGAGATAGTACTAAGGAAGTGCTGGAAATAAAACTTCTGTAGTTTTGTATAAAATGGGGCAGAAGGGCAGAAGTATCACTCTGTCATGGGGATGGTACTGTGAAAGTGTCACTTGGTGAGAGGGACAGAAGTGTGCGAGTCTCTGACAGTGAGAGGAACAATACAGAGGGAGAGCCACACCGTCAGAGGGACAGTACTGAGGGAGTGTGACACTATCAGAGGGATATTGCTGAGGGAGTCTCACAATGTCAGAGGGACAATACTGAGGCAGAGTCACACTATCAGAGGGATATTACTGAGGGGGTGTCACACTGTCAGAAGGACAGTACTGAGGGAGTCACAATGTCAGAGGGAGAGTACGGAGGGAGTGTCGCACTGTCCGAGGGGCAATACTGTGTGAGTGTCAGACTGTCAGAGGGACAGAATTGAAGGAGTGTCTCACTGTCAGAGGGTCAATACTAAGGTAGTGTCACACTGTCAGAGGGACATTACTGAGGGAGGATCACACTGTCACAAGTACAGTACTGAGAGAGTGTCAGAATGTCAGAGGGAGAGTACTGAGGGTGTGTCACAGTGTCAGTGGGACATTACTGAGGGAGTGTCATACTATCAGAGGGACAGTACTGAGGGTGTGTCACACTATGAGGGAAAATATTGAGGGAGTGTCACACTGTCAGAGGGATAGTACTGAGGGAGTGTCACATCATCAGCGAGACAATACTGAGGGAGTGTCACACTGTCAGAGGGACAGTACTGAGGGAGTGTCACACTGTCAGAGGGACAGTACTGAGGGGGTGTCACACTGTCAGAAGGACAGTACTGAGGGAGTCACAATGTCAGAGGGAGAGTACGGAGGGAGTGTCGCACTGTCCGAGGGGCAATACTGTGTGAGTGTCACACTGTCAGAGGGACAGAACTGAAGGAGTGTCACACTGTCAGAGGGACAATACTGTGGTAGTGTCACACTGTCAGAGGGACAGTACTGAGGGAGGGACACACTCTCAGAGGGACAGTACTGAGGGAGATTCATACTATCAGAGGGACCGTACTGAGATAGCGCCACACAGTCAGAGGGACAGAACGGAGTGTGTGTCGAACTGTCAGAGAGATAGTACTGAGGAAGTGCTGCAAATAAAACTTCTGTAGTTTTGTATAAAATGGGGCAGAAGGCAGAAGTATCACTCTGTCAGGCGATGGTATTGTGAAAGTGTCACTCTGTGAGAGTGAGGTGAGCGAGTCTCTGACAGTGAGAGGGACAATACAGAGGGAGAGTCACACCATCAGCTGGACTGTACTGAGGGAGTGTCACACTATCAGAGGGATATTGCTGAGGGTGTGTCACACTGTCAGAAGGACAGTACTCAGGGAGTGTCAAAATGTCAGAGGGAGAGTACGGAGGGAGTGTCACACTGTCAGAGGGACAGTAATGAGGGAGTGTCACACTGTCAGAGGGACAGTACTGAGGGAGGGACACACTCTCAGAGGGACAGTACTGAGGGAGATTCATACTATCAGAGGGACCGTACTGAGATAGCGCCACACAGTCAGAGGGACAGAACGGAGTGTGTGTCGCACTGTCAGAGAGATAGTACTGAGGAAGTGCTGCAAATAAAACTTCTGTAGTCTTGTATAAAATGGGGCAGAAGGCAGAAGTATCACTCTGTCAGGCGATGGTACTGTGAAAGTGTCACTCTGTTGGAGTGACAGGTGAGCGAGTCTCTGACAGTGAGAGGGACAATACAGAGGGAGAGTCACACCGTCAGCTGGACAGTCCTGAGGGAGTGTCACACTATCAGAGGGATATTGCTGAGGGAGTCTCACAATGTCAGAGGGTCAATACTGAGGGAGTGTCAAAATGTCAGAGGGAGAGTACGGAGGGAGTGTCACACTGTCAGAGGGACAGAATTGAAGGAGTGTCACACTGTCAGAGGGACAATACTGAGGTAGTGTCACACTGTCAGAGGGACAGTACTGCGGGAGTGTCACACTGTCAGAGGGACATTACTGAGGGAGTGTCACACTGTCAGAGGGACATTACTGAGGGAGTGTCACACTGTCACAGGGACAGTACTGAGGGAGTGTCACACATTCAGAGGGATATTACTGAGGGAATGTCACAGTGTCAGTGGGACAGT
This sequence comes from Hypanus sabinus, assembly GCF_030144855.1. Taxonomy (NCBI): domain Eukaryota; kingdom Metazoa; phylum Chordata; class Chondrichthyes; order Myliobatiformes; family Dasyatidae; genus Hypanus; species Hypanus sabinus. Next base: position 11,221 of record NW_026779552.1, on the reverse strand, counting down.
ACTGAGGCAGTGTCACACTGTCAGAGGGACAGTACTGAGGGAGCGACACATTGTCAGAGGGTCAGTACTGCGGGAGTGTCACACTGTCAGAGGGACATTATTGAGGGAGTGTCACACTGTCACAGGGACAGTACTGAGGGAGTATCACACTGTCAGAAGGACAGTACTGAGGGAGTGTCACACTGTCAGAGGGACAGTACTGAGTGAGGGACACACTCTCAGAGGGACAGTACTGAGGGAGATTCATACTATCAGAGGGACAGTGCTGAGGAAGTGCCATAAATAAAACTTCTCTAGTTTTGTTTAAAATGGGACAGAACTGCAGAAGTGTCACTTTCAGGGGATGGTACTGTGAAATTGTCACTCTGTGAGAGGGAGAGAAGTGAGCGAGTCTCTGACTGTCAGAGCGACATTGTAGAGGGAGCGACACATTGTCAGAGGGACAGTACTGAAGGAGGGTCACACTGTCAGAGGGACAGTACTGAGGGAGTGTCACACTGTCAGAGGGACAGTACTGAGGGAGTGTCATACTGTCAGAGGGACAATACTGAGGGAGTGGCACACAATCAGAGGGATATTACTGAGGGAATGTAACAGTGTCAGAGGGACAATACTGAGGGAGAGTCACACTTAGAGGGAGAATACTGAGGGAGAATTACACTGTCAGAGGGACAGTACTGAGGGAGCGACTCATTGTCAGAGGGACAGTACTGAAGGAGGGTCACACTGTCAGAGGGACAGTACTGAGGGAGTGTCACACTGTCAGAGGGACAGTACTGAGCGAGTGTCACACTGTCAGAGTGACACTACTGCGGGAGTGTCACACTCTCAGAAGGACAGTACTGGGGGTGTGTCACACTGTCAGAGGGTCAATACTGAGGGATTGTCACACTGTCAGAGGGATATTACTGAGGGAGAACCACACTGTCAGAGGGACAGTACTGAGGGAGATTTACACTATCAGAGGGACAGTCCTGAGGTAGCGCCGCACTGTCAGAGAGCAGAGTGGAGGGTGTGTCGCACTGTCAGAACGACAGAACGGAGTGTGCTTCACAGTCAGAGGGACAGTACTGAGGAAGTGCCGTATATAAAGCTTCTGTAGTTTTGTTTAAAATGGGGCAGAACTGCAGAAGTATCACTCTGTCATGGGACGGTACTCTGAAAGTGTCACTCTGTGAGAGGGACAGCAGTGAGCGAGTCTCTGACTGTCGGAGGGACACTACTGAGGGAGCGACACATTGTCAGAGGGACAGTACTGAGGGAGTGTCACACAGTCAAAGGGACAGTACTGCTGGAGTGTCACACTGTCAGAAGATCTGTACTGAGGGAGTGTCTCTGTCAGAGGTGCAGTGCAGAGGGAGTGTCACACTACAAGAGAGACAGTACTGAGGGAGTGTCACACAGTCAAAGGGACAGTACTGCTGGAGTGTCACACTGTCAGAAGATCTGTACTGAGGGAGTGTCTCTGTCAGAGGTGCAGTGCAGAGGGAGTGTCACACTACAAGAGAGACAGTACTGAGGGAGTATCACACTGTCAGAGTTACAGTACAGAGGGAGTGTCACACTGTCAGTGGGACAATACTGAGGGTGTCACACTATCAGAGGGATATTACTGAGGGAGTATCACACTGTCAGAGGGACTGTACTGAGGGGGTGTCACACTGTCAGAGGGAGAATATTGATGGAGTGTCACACTGTCAGAGGAACAATACTGACGGAGTGTCACTGTCAGAGGTAGAGTACAGAGGGAGTGTCACACTGTCAGAGGGACAATACTGAGGGAGTGTCACACTGTCAGAGGGATATTACTGACTGAGTGTCACACTGTCAGAGGGCAGTACTGAGGGAGTGTCACGATGTCAGAGGGAGAGTGCTGAGGGAGTGTCGCACTGTCAGAGGGACAATATGGAATCAGTGTCACACTGTTAGAGGGTCAGTAGTGAGTGAGTGTCACAATATCAGAGGGACAATACTGAGGGAATGTCACACTGTCAGATGGACAGTTTTGAGGTAAAGCCGCACGGTCAGAGGGACAGAGCTGATGGCGTGTCGCAATGTCAGAGAGACTGAACGGAGGGTGTGTTGCACTGTCAGAGTGACAGAACGGAGGGTGTGTCACACTGTCAGAGGGACAGTACTGAGGAAGTGTCGTAAATAAATCTTTTGTAGTTTTGTTTAAAATGGAGCAGAACTGAGGAACTATCACACTGTCAGGGAATGGTACAGTGAGAGTCTCACTCTGTGAGCGGGACAATAGTGAGCGAGTCTCTGACTGTCAAAGAGTCAGCGTTGAGGGAGTGCTACATTGTCAGATGGCAGTGCTGAGGGAGTGTCAGCCTGTCAGAGGGACAGTCCTGAGGGAGTGTCGCACTATCAGACGGACAGTACTGAGGGAGTGTCACCCTGTCAGAGGGACATTACTGAGGGAGTGTCACACTGTCAGAGGGACAGTACTGAGGGAGTGCCACACTGTCAGAACGTCAGTACTGAGGAAATGCCAAACTGTCAGAGGGACAGTACTCACCCGAGCGTCTTTGTGGGAGGAAACTCAGAGGAAACCCATGAAGTCACAGAGTGGATGTACAGACTCCTTACAGACAGCAGCAGGAACTGAACCTCAGTTGCTGTTGCTATAATATGCGATGCTGACCACTGTGATACCGTGTTGCTCTTCTCTATCTTCCCCACTCACCTATCTACCCCCTCACTTGGTCTTGCCTATCACCTGACAGATTGTAAACCCCTCCCCCAGCTTCTGACCCCCTTCCTTTTCAGTCCAGATGAACGGTCTTGTCTGAAATGTTTATTCATTTCCATGGATGCTGTCTGACCTGCTGAGTTCCCACAGCATTTTGTGTGAGTAGCTTAGATCTTCCTTGCTGCAGAATGCAGAATAAGCAAGCAGGATTGACAAAGCAGAATCGGATGATGCTGCGTACTTGGATTTTCAGAAGGCCTTCAACAAGGTACCACACATGAAGCTGTTTAACAAGCTCCAAGCCCGTGGATTTACAGAAAAGTTTGTTGCATGGATAAAGCAGAGACTGATCGGCAGGAGGCAAAGAGCAGGACTACAGAGAGCCTTTTCTGGTTGGCTGGTTCCAGTGGTGTTCCGGAGGGGTCTGTGTTGGGACTGGTTTGACTGATATGTCAATGATTTGGATGATGGAATTGATAGCTTTCTTGCACAGTTAGCAGAAGATATGAAGATAGGTGGAGGAGCAGGTAATTTTGAGAAAGTAGAGAGATTACAGAATGACTTAGATAGATTAGAAGAATGGGTGACAAATACAATGTATGAAAATGCATTTTCATGCACTTTGATAGTAGAAATAAATTTACCAACTATTTTCTAAATTTGGGGAAAATCAAAACTCTGAGATGCAAAGTGACTTGGAGTCTTTGTGCAGAGGTTAACTTGCAGGTAGAGTCAGTTGTGAGGAAAGCAAATGCAATGTTACTTTTCATTTCAAGAGGTCTGCAACATAAGAGCAGGGATGTGATGCTCAGGCTTTATACGGCACTGGTGAGGCCTCACCTTGAGTATTGTGAACAGTTCGTGCTACTCATCTAAGAAAAGATTTGCAGATATTAGAGAGGAATTTCACGTATGATTACAAGAATGAAAGGGTTATCGTATAGGAAACGTTTGATAGCTCTGTGTCTGTACTCGAATTTTAGAAGGATGAGGGGGCACCTCATTGAAACATTTCGAATGTTAAAACTCCCAGACAGTGCAGCTGTGGAAAGGATGTTTCCCATGGTGGGGGAGTCTAGGACAAGAGGACACAACATCAGGATAGAGAAACATTCATTTAAAACAGAGATGTGGAGAAATTTCATTAGCCAGAGGGTGGTGAATTAGTAGAATTTGTTACCACAGGCAGCTTTGGAGACAAGGTCATTGGGTGTATTTCAGGCAGAGTTTGATAGCTTCCTGATTGGGCACGGCATCAAAGGTTACAGGGAGAGGGTCGGGAAGTGGGGCTGAGGAAGGGAAAAGACGATCAGCCATGACTGATTGGTCGAGCAGATTCACTGGGCCAAATGGCCTAATTCTGCTCCTATGACTAATGGTCTATGATTTTATGGAGTTCAGGCGACTACAAGCCACAAGTCTACCCTCCAGGTCAGAGACTAGGATGCCCCCATCCTTGACAGGCTGAATATCTCTGTCTGGCTGAAGCTGAGGTGAGGCAGACCCTGGCCAAGTCAACCCACACAAAAATAATATACCAGGTCAGGTTCCAAAAGACTGCGCAGCCAGATAACTGAGGTGCTGATGGATATATTCAACATCTCTCTGGAAGGGCTCATTGTCCCCTCCATTTACAAGATGGCAACCTTCATTCCATTCCTAAAGAAGGTGACGGTAACCTGTCGAAATGACTATTGTCTGGTGTCATTAACATCAACCATTATGAAATACTTTGAGTGCTGGTTATGGAACGCATTCAAGCCTTGTTTCCGGCAACATTGGACCTTTTCCAGTTTGAATATCACTTCAATTTATCCTCTGCCAATCAGTGACCTCTGCCCTCCACTCTGTGCTGCACCAGTTGGAAGATGGGGTCTCATATGTCAGGCTGCTGTTATAGATTTTGTTTCAGCATTAAACACCATCATACCTCAGGAAATAGTGGGGAAACTAATTTCATCAGGTCTTAACACCTTCCTCTGTATCTGGATCCTGGACTTTTTTAACACAAAGGCCACAGTCAGTCTGTGTAGGCAATAATATCACTAGTCCCAGTACACCGAGCACGGGTACCCTCCAGGGCTGTGTGCCCAGTCCACTGGAATTCACACTCCTGACACGTGACTCAAACCGTGTCAATTAGCTTACAGATGACACAACATTGACAGCAATGATGAGTCAGAGTACATAGAGGCTTCTGAACTCCCTACTGTATCACATTCAAAGTGTTACCGACAAATCTGTCTGTACCTTATAATATTTAATTTATCAAATTTACCTTGTTTATTTATTCTTAATTCATCTGTAGATTTTATCCTTTAAGTTGTTGTGCATGTATGTTATGTGTCCTACTGTGCTTTACACCTTGGTCCAGAGAAACATCGGATCGTTTGGTGGTAAATATGTATATAATTAAATGACAATACACTTGACTTGATGGGGAGGGGAGAGGTGAGAGTCCGGGGTGTGTGGGGTTTTTGACAATGCTGGCTGCTTTACTCAGGCAGCAGGAAGTGTAGGCAGAGGCCATGGAGGGGAGGCTTGTTTCTGTGATGTGAAGTTTCTTGCGGTCACAGACAGAGCGGTTACTGTACCAAGCCGTGATGCATCCGGTCAACATGCTTTCTATGATTCAAATAGAGAAGGAAGTTCATGATGAAACTGAACCCAAAGCTGTGAAGGTTAAAATTATTGCTTGTCCCTGTGGACGTGGTTTGATGTATGAGTGTGCTGGAGGGTGTGCAGTTATCCACTGAGGACAGTTGAGCCTTGTGTCTAGTTCTCTGCGTTTGTTTTTCTAAATCTCCACCCTCATCACTAGAGACCCTCAGAATCATCTTCCACTCAACCCGCAGAAATTAACTCCCTGAACCTGGAATTATTTCAATTTATCTCTACCAGACAGACTGACCTTTTCCCAAAATATGATGACCAGACTAAATATTCGACCAAGGGTCCCTAACCCGTGGTCTGTGGACCCTTGGTAATGGTAGAGATAAATGGCATAAAAAGGTTTGGAACCCCTGTACTAGGCTTTCAGAATGTTTCATTGTGACCGTAAGTCCAGAAGAGAAGCAGAAATAGACCATTCGGCCCATTGAGTCTGCTCCGCCATTCCATCGTGGCTGATTTATTATCTCTCTCAACCCCATTCTCAACCTGCTTCCAGGTTAGATAGAGCTCTTAAAGATAGCAGAGTCAAAGGATATGGGGAGAAGGCAGGAACGGGATACTGATTGTGGATGATCAACTATGATCACAGTGAATGGTGGTACTGGCTCAGGGGGCTAAATGGCCTACTCCTGCACCTATTGTCCATTGTCTGTGGTCTATAACCATTGACAGTCTGACTAATCAAGAACCTATCAACCTCTGCTTTAATTGTTTCCTGAGACTTGGACCCCACAACCATCTGGAATTCCACAGATTCATCACCCGCTGGTTAAAGTGATCTGCAGCTTCTGCCACTATTCAAAACATTTTTCGAATCACTTCTTCACCCTGCCTTGCCACCTGTGATGAACTAAGCACATTTTCCCCGAGTCTTCCTCCTTTCTAGTACAGCTTGCAGAATTGCATCTTCTTTTCTTTCTTCCTCCCTGCATTTAGCACTTCTCCTTTCTCAGTGAAAACCTACGCCTGTCCCTTCTCTGCTACTTCCTCGTCCTGTATTTATCTCCTTGAATCCTCCCATGGTCCTCCTCTCGATCCACCCCTTCTCCAAGTTCACTTCATCTGTCAGCTTGGAAACTCTGTCCAGTGCAAAATTTCCAGACATTAACATACATTCATAAAGAGAATGCACTTCAAAAGTGCAAAGCTGAAATAAATTTATTATCAAAGTATATATGTGTCACCATATGCAACCCTGAGAATGAATTTCTTGCGGACAGACACAGTTAATCCAAGAAGCACAACAGAATCAATGAAAGACCACACCCAAAAGGACGGACAATCAACTGGTGTGAAAAGAGAACAAACTGCAAATACAAAAGAGAAAAGAAACAATAAATATCGAGACCATGAGATGAAAAGTCCTTGAAAGTGAGTCTATCGGTTGTGGGAACAGTTCAGTGATCTGATCCACTCTGTACTTCCATTCATTCTGAAAGATAACATTTTCAGATTTAATTCTTTCCTGTTGCTCAACAAACTCTCAGCCCAGTCTGTTTACAATTCCGTATCTCCTGAGGACTTTGGAGACATTTGGCCCATCGAGTCTAAATCTGACAGTTTATGGGGTGATCCCAACACCCTCAATCTATTCGTAAATTTCCGTCAGTTCCTCTCAGACTGTACTGAATAGCTGTTCAGTCGGAACGGTTTAAAATGGCCAATTAACCTATCTGGGCTGCACCTTCAATCCTGACGTGGTCTCGCATCACCTGCCTTTTCAAAATGATCAGCTGGATTCCCCTCATCATCCCTATTTATTGATCAAGAGACTGAAATTTGGATGAGACAACTGTTCCAGAGGGGGTTGGGTTGCAGAGACAGGGAGGGGTGTGTGGTCCAGAGTGGGGTTACAGAGAGAGGGAGGGCTCTGCCTGAGAATCGTATCCCACAGTGCAGCAGTCCCTAGGCTAAGCAAAAATAATGTCACTGCTGGATTGAATGGGTTAATCATTTGTGAATACTTCCTCATTTTGTTTCCCTTTCTTGATTTAAGTGTTCTCTTCAACAATTTTATCCACACAGTGCAGCTGCTGCAGGAGGGGGCAGTGACCCCTGAAGTGTCTGTCTGATTAACTCTGGAGACGAGCAGTGGACTGATCCTGGGTATGTAATTCCATGCTTGTAGCCAACTCTGGCAAGAACTGGTGAATGTGAGACATTGTACAGAGTCTGATCATTGATGCAATGTTTGGGGTTCTGCGTCCTGTTTAATGGCGGTGGGATGCTGTACAGAGTCCGATCATTGGTGGACTTGGTTGTGGTTCTCAGTTCCCGGCTTTATCCAGGACAGCAATGGGCTCTCCAGCCCTCCACACTCCTGCTGTCTCATCTGCCCTTTTGCCCACTTTAGGTCTGTATCCTTCTGTTCCTTCCCATTCTAGTGCCTGTTCCAATGCCTCTAAAACATACTGAATGTATCTGCCTGGGGCACCTCTGACAATGCATTCATTAATCAACAGGCAGAAAATAATTTCCTCTCAGTCCCCCTTTGAAACCCCTCGTTGGCACCTTCGCCCTGCATCCTCTTGTTGCTGACACCTCACCATGACAAAAATACATTCTAGTGATGAACCCTCTCTGTGCCTCTCCTAGCATTCTATTCCTATCAGGTCACCCCTTGTCCTCCTTCACTCCAGAGAGAGAGAGAGAGAGGGTGAAAGGGTGAGAGAGAGTGAGATGTTGGGAGGGAGACTGAGAGGGAAAGGGGGAGTATGAGGGAGAGGGTGAGGGCATAGGTGAGGGAGAAGGAGAGAGTGAGGGACAGGAAGAGGGAGAGGCAGAGAAGGTTTGGGAGTGAGCGTGTGTGGGTGAGGGGGAGCTGAAAGAGGTGGGGAGAGAGAGAGAGAGACAAAAAAAATAGAAAACAAGCTGTATATCTCAGAAAAATGGATGCCTTCCATCCTGGGAGGCAGTTTAGTGACCCCCACTGTATGTGCCTCTCCTCGCACTCTATTCCTATCAGGTCACTCCTTGTCCTCCTTCACTCCAGAGAGTGAGAGGGCTAGAGAAAGAGAGAGGGAGATAGAGAGAGGAGGACGAGAGACAGAGAGGGGAAAAAAGAGAGAGAAAAGAAAATGAATGTCCCTCAATCCAAGAGGCATTCTGGTGACTCTCCACTGAGTTTCTCCAGCACAATAACTTCCTCTGTATAGTGTGATGGCCGTAACTGCACGCAGTTCTCCGAGTGCAGTCTGACCAGAGGCTTGTAACATTGCAACATATCATCCCAACTCTGATACTGTGCACACTGACCCATGAAGGGAAGTATACTGTCTGCTCTTTCACCGTCCCATCCACCTGTGTTACTACTGGAGAGGAATAAACAGAGTGATTGGGCCGAGACCCTACAACAGGATTGGGAATAAGGGGGCAGGAGCCAAAATAAGATGTAGGGAGGAGGGGCAGAAACTACACCTGCCCTACTCCCACCTATCCCTCGACAACCTTCCTCTCCATCAATCAAGGCCCCAAGCAGTCCTTCCATGTGTCACTTCACCTGAGGTTCCGTCAGGGTCATCGACTGTATTCGATGCTCTCGGTCTGCACTGCTCTACATCAGTGAGACCCGACACAGATTGAGGGACTGTTCTGTTGAACAAATTCGCTCCATCCACTGCAAAAGGCAGATCCTCCATCGGTGACCCAGTTCAATAACCATTCCCATTCTGACATGTCTGTCCATGGCCACCTCTACTGTCACAATGAGGCCAAACTCAGGTTGAAAGAGCCACACCTCATATCCATCTGGGTAACCTCCCACCTGATGGCAAGAATATCGATCTCTCAAACTTCCAGTAATTTCTCTCCCTTACCCCTTCTCTCTCTATCCAATCCCTATTCTGGTTCCCCCCTCACTTCGTGCCCATCATCTGCCTCCGATGCCCCTCCTCCTTCCCTTTCTTCTCTTTGGAATGGCCAATTCACCTACCAATCAGTGTGTCTTTGGATGTATGAGGAAGCCACACAGAATGTACAAACTTCTTACAGAGAGCAGTGGGAATGGAACCCTGGTCACTGGTACTGTAAAGTGTTGTGCTAACCACAATGCCACCGTACCTCAGTGGACTGTGTCGCACATCAGACAAACCACCACAGAGTCAGTGCTCAAAGAGTGTCACACTGTCGAACGATGGTCGAGTCAAACAGCACAGGAACAGGCCCTTCAGCCCATCCAGTGCTTGCCAACAGAGCCAATCCATTGGCTAGCATTTCCCCATATCCTTTTAAAACATTCTGATCAATGTACTTTATCTGCCTGACAGCATTTTAAAAGTAATTGTAATGCCTCATGAACTTTCTCTGTCAGCCGGTTCCAGGTACAGAACACCCACTGAGTGAAAAACGTGTCTCTTCAGGTTCTATATAATCTTTCCCTTCTTAGCTGAAACAGGAGCCTTCTGTTTCTTAATTCAGTGGACTTGGTAAAAGACTGGGTTTATTCACCCTATCTCCACCCCTCATGATTTTATGTACCTCGATAAGAGACCTCACTTTCTCCTTGGTTCGAAAGAATAAATCCCAAAATACACAACGTCCCTGCTTACCTCAGTCCCTCGAGTCTGATCAACACCCTCCTAAATCTACCCTGCACTCTCTCCATGTAATGACCTTTGTACTTTGAAAGACCACTGACTGGGAACAGGGAACATTATTCGAGTGATGGAAATGAGGAAAAGTCACACTATCAGAGGGACAGTACTGAGGGTGTGCCATACTGTCAGAGGGACAGTACTGAGGGAGTGTCACACTGTCAGAGGGACAGTACTGAGGGTGTGCCACACTGTCAGAGGGACAGTACTGAGGGTGTGCCACACTATCAGAGGGACAGTACTGAGGGTGTGCCACACTATCAGAGGAACAGCACTGAGGGAGTGTCACACTGTCAGAGGAACAGCACTGAGGGAGTGTCACACTGTCAGAGTGACAGCACTGAGGGAGTGTCACACTGTCAGAGTGACAGCACTGAGGGAGTGTCACACTGTCAGAGTGACAGCACTGAGGGAGTGTCACACTGTCAGAGTGACAGCACTGAGGGAGTGTCACACTGTCAGAGTGACAGCACTGAGGGAGTGTCACACTGTCAGAGTGACAGCACTGAGGGAGTGTCACACTGTCAGTGGGAAGTGTTGAGGGAGTGTCACACTGTCAGAGGGTCAGTACTGAGGGAGTGTCACACTGTCAGAGGAACAGCACTGAGGGAGTGTCACACTGTCAGAGGAACAGCACTGAGGGAGTGTCACACTGTCAGAGTGACAGCACTGAGGGAGTGTCACACTGTCAGAGTGACAGCACTGAGGGAGTGTCACACTGTCAGAGTGACAGCACTGAGGGAGTGTCACACTGTCAGTGGGAAGTGTTGAGGGAGTGTCACACTGTCAGTGGGATAGTAGTGAGGGAGTGTCACACTGTTAGAGGGACAGTACTGAGGGAGTGTAACACAGTCAGAGGGACAGGACTGAGGTAGTGCCACACTGTCAGAGGGGCAGTACTGAGGGAGTGTCACACTGTCAGAGGGGCAGTACTGAGGGAGTGTCATACTGTCAGAGGGGCAGTACTGAGGGAGTGTCACTCTGTCAGGGACAGTACTGAGGGAGAGTCACACTGTCAGAGGGACAGTACTGAGGGAGTGTCACACTGTCAGAGGGGCAGTACTGAGGGAGTGTCACACTGTCAGAGCGGCAGTACTGAGGGTGTGCCACACTGTCAGAGGGGCAGAACGGAGGGAGTGTCACACTGTCAGAGGGGCAGTACTGAGGGTGTGCCACACTGTCAGAGGGACAGTACTGAGGGTGTGCCACACTGTCAGAGGGGCAGAACTGAGGGAGTGTCACACTGTCAGAGGGGCAG